>NC_133775.1:66168352-66171725 GCF_003597395.2 Chelonoidis abingdonii | reverse complement strand
CTGCCTCTCCCAGCCTAGCATCAACCCCTTTCCAGTTGGGCTGAAGGCAAGGTGGCTCTCATGTGTCCAGCTGGCACTATCTTCCAAGCATTCCTGCAAAGCAGGCATTGAATCGGCAGAGCCTAAGGGGCAAAGGATACAGGATCTGATCCCAAGCCCAGAGAAGCTGACAAGAGCTTTTCATTTGATTCCAAAGGGCTTTGGATCAAACTCATAGAGCTGTGTGGCATCAGTATCCTGCCATTGCTCTGGCTGTTCAGAAATGATCACACTGAGACTCCTTTGCACAACGCAGGCAATCAGATTGAGCCATGGGGGATGAGGCCTACGGAGAAGGCCAACTTTCCTTGGGGGGCATGAGGCCTTGAGAAAAAGGGTTTGCATTTTAAAATCACTTCTGTCTGCTCTGAGTTCACTAGCTGTGCAAGGCCCTGATCTTAGCTTATTCTGTCTTGTGGGAAAAGCTCGTCAGGTTTCTGAATAGGCATTTTTGGCCTCAAAAAATTGCTTTATGAGGCTGAACAGAAATGCCGATAGTTTTAATTGAATGCTATCCTCATCCCTCCTAAAACCAAATCAAGTGGGAAACCAGATCCTGTTTTTCATCCTCACTCTGATATACTGAGAGAAGGACACATGGAGGGGAATTCATATGCACGGGACCAGATTGTGCAACCTCTATTCACCTTCGTGAGCTCTCATCCCACAAGCAGACCCATTAAAGACAAGGTGACTGCCAATATTTGGTCACTGAAATGTTAAATGGTGCACAGTTGGGCCCTAATAGTGAACAGGATTTTCACTGCATTTACCGCAGTAAATACATCTATACACATACTGGGCCAGATCCAGTCCAAACTCTGTGACAGATGATGCCAGTGTAAATCCTGACAGATGTCCGTCGTGGCAGAAAACCCGTCAAAGTGCAAACTACAGCAACACAAAGCAACCACCATTTCCCTTCTATTAAAGCTGACCTACCTGCTGAAAGGTGAACCCTCTGCTTCCCTCTGCTGGGGTGAATCTTCATTCTGAGGCAAGGGGAATTAATCGATGCAGGAAAGTGTCTTTTACACAAATAACATTTGAGCGGTTACATTTCAGAGGAGGTTGTACACCGGACTCACTGTTACCATACACCGTGTACAGCCATTTCAGCTTATACAAAGTGGGAGTAAAATCCTGCTCTTCTCATCCGACAGCACATCACACTCACTTGGTGCAAAAAATACTGGGCAACGGAGATTCAGATCCTGGCCAGGGTCAGCGTACATGACAAAGTGCAGGAATATAATTAAACGTATCTAGCTCTGTATTGAAATTGCTCTTTCAGTGCGTGTCACTACATGCAGAGTGGGGCTGTCAAAAGCGTTCAGCTTTGGTGTGACCCAGCCCCCACTGAAGCTGTGCCGTGCTGAGCACCCTACAGCTACTCTTGGAGGGTTCTAACTTTCAGGAAGTGCCACTGTTCAAATGATTCTAAATACCTTCTATGTGGATTCCTGTACAAATCGAACCTGTGTCAGGACAATCAAAACTTCTAATTTACCCAGGAATAACCTTGGGGCCAAACCTTTCCAAATGGTCCTTGAGGAAATACATGGAAAAAGCAGAGACAACTGCACATAATGGAAAAAGGCTGCATAGGTCCCTTAGGAAGTACAGTCCGTCCAGCCCTATTTTACTGACAGCCAATAGAGATTGATGCCATTCCCTGCACACTTGGAATTGGGAGATTTTACCAAGGAATCAAAGAAATCTTCATTGTAACACGGTGCTTCCTGCTGAGAGAAATTTCACAAAAACCAAATCTGCAGAACTTTGCAGAAATACAGTCTTAGGCCTTCCCCCAGACTCAGGGCTGCAGCTACTTTTGGGCCTCTATTTGCTTTGATTGTTGAAGATAAGAAGGAGTCAGTACAACATGCTGAGGGCTAAATACTCCTTTTCGTTACCCTGCTTTGCCCCTTTCATGTACAGAAGCCAGAGAGGCAAGAGAAGAGAAACTAAAGAGGTGATGGGAAATTTTACATTGCACTTTGTTTTAACAAAGCATCTTTTGCTTGTTATCAAAACCTTTTTAATCCCAAGACATTGGGCTTTATACAGGGCACTAAGCAGGGGATAAAGAAAATGACATTTACTCGCCTCTCCTTGGGCAGGCAGCTGCTGCTCCACACACCCTATGTGAAGTGTCATGGCCACTGGATCTATGAAGTTCTGAATCTTGTGTCCCTGACACAGCATTCAACCTGTTCAGCACAGATCTCATTCCTGCAGCATACAGGGAATACAGAGACGCCCCTAGAGTAAAGCATCCACCACCAATGGTTCCTCTGCACAGTCTCACCACAGGGCAGAGTTCGTTGTGCAAATACCCTCTGCACCTTGGGTGTCCAGTCCTCCAAAGTATAGTTCAAAGCTGAAACTGTGAGCATTTTCTCTTCATAATTATGTAATTGTCTTCAAGATGTTTCAGTTTTTGAACTACAGTAGAAACCTCAGAGTTACAAACACCAGAGTTACAAACTGACCAGTCAACCACACACCTCATTTGAAACCGGATGTACGCAATCAGGCAGCAGCACACAAAAGAAAAAGAAAAAAAAGAAAAGGCAAATACATTACAGTCCTGTGTGAAATGTAAACTACAAAAAATAAAGGGAAAGTAGCATTTTTCTTCTGCATAGTAAAGTTTCACAGCGGTATTAAGTCAATGTTCAGTTGTAAACTTCTGAAAGAACAATCACAATGTTTTGTTCAGAGTTACGAACATTTCAGAGCTACAAACAACCTCCATTCCCAAGGTTCTTGTAACTCTGAGGTTTTACTGTACGCTTCTTTTATTTAATTTCTAGACAAATTTGTTTAAAAACACCAGGACACTGAGCAAACCAGTGCAGTTCAAATAAGAATTGAACTGAACCTTTGCTCAGCCTCAGAAACAAAACAAACCTTTTCAAAAATTATTTTCGATCTTCACAGGTAGCGCTCCAATTCTGACCAGAAGCAGAAGCAGAGCCTAGAGTAGGGGTAGGTAACCAATGGCACACATGCCAAAGGCGGCACGCGAGCTGATTTTCAGTGGCACTCACACTGCCCAGGTCCTGGCCACCGGTCCAGGAGGCTCTGCATTTTCATCTAATTTTAAATGAACTTCTTAAACATTTAAAAAACCTTATTTACTTTACATACAGCAATAGTTTAGTTATATATTATAGACTTATAGAAAGAGACCTTCTAAAAACGTTAAAATGTGTTACCGGCACGTGAAACCTTGAATTAGAGTGAATACATGAAGACTCAGCACCCTACTTCTGAAAGGTTGCCAACCCCTGGTTTAGAGGTTTGGATAGATCACAAAGAGATCAGA
>NC_133775.1:66130795-66167077 GCF_003597395.2 Chelonoidis abingdonii | reverse complement strand
GCCTTCCTCTGCAGCGTGGGGCATGGGTCACTTGCTGGTGGATTCTCTGCAGCTTGAGGTCTTCAAACCACAATTTGAAGACTTCAATAACTCAGACATAGGTTAGGAGTTTGTTATAGAAGTGGATGGGTAGGATTCTGTGGCCTGCTTTGTGCAGGAGGTCAGACTAGATGGTCATATTGGTCTCTTCTGACCTTAAAGTCTATGAGTCTATGAGATGTCATAACCTTCTCCAGATCTTCTACTCTTTCACAATAGAGTATGCAACATTATACAAAGTATGAGCAGCCTTGCCTTGTGCCTACATCCTTAGTCACTTTCCATAGCAGAGGTCAGAGTCTTGTGGGGTCAAGGCATGGTGGTTACCACAGAGAGCAGAATTAAGGTTCTAGGGGTATAATGAAGCATTACCATAACTGCATTGCGTAAGTCTGTAATTAATTTTTTGTTACACTAAATGATAAGGCAGATGAGACCATTCTGATCATTTAGTCTGATTTCTTGCATAACACAGGCCCGAGGATGTCACTTAGTAATTTCTGCCAAAAAGGGAATTATTCTGTCACACAGTACAGGAACCTGATAACTTCTGGTTGAGTGAGACATGTATCTTTTAAAAAGATGTCCAATCTTGATTTGAAAAACTCCAAGTAACAGTGCCTGTATATACCACATCCCATCAGAATATCTTCTAATGGCTAACTACTTTTGTGGTGAATGTTTCTTAGTTTCAATATGAATTTTTCTAACTTCAGCTTCCAGCCTTTGCCTGCTAGACTAAAAAGATGCCTAAAATCAGATATCTTGTTGTAGACTGGGGTTGGCAACCTTTTCAGAAGCGGTGTGCCGAGTCTTTATTTATTCACTTTAATTTAAGGTTTCGCATGCCGATAATACATTTTAACGTTTTTTAGAAGGTCTCCTCTATAAGTCTATATATTATAACTAAATTATTGACATATGTAAAGTAAACAAGGTTTTCAAAATGTTTAAGAAGCTTTATTTAAAATTAAATTAAAATGCTGATCTTACACCGCTGGCCCGCTCAGTCTGCTGCCAGCCTGGGGTTCCATTCACCTTGGCCGGCAGCGGGCTGAGCGGGGCCTGCAGCCAGGACCCTGTCTGGCAAGGGGCCAGCAGCCAGAACCCCAGACCGGCAGTGGGCTGAGCGGGACCAGCGGCCGGGACCCCAGACTGGCAGTGGGGGGCTCAGCCTACTGCCAGAATGGGGTTTAATCCACTGGCTCCTACCAGCCAGGGGCCCGGCTGGCTCCACTCAGCCTGCTGCCAGTCTGGGGTCCTGGCCCTGCCCACATGGAGCGGGTACCTACCTTTTCCCTGGTTTTAGCCCATTCTTTTCCTTTCTCTCTGCACTGAGCTGAGGGTGGGAGTGCACTGAGCACAGGGCTGGAGGTGAAGGAGTAGGCTGGGGGTTGGGATGTAGGGTCTGACCAGGAGCTAGAATGAGGGAGGGGGCTCAGGGTTGGGGCAGGAAGCTTGGGTGTGGAGTGCTTACCTGGGCAGCTCCCATGTGGTGTGAGGGGTGCAGGTGGGAATGTGCTAGGAAGGGGTGCAGGAGCTTCCGTTTGGTGCTCGGGGTGGGGATGTGGGGGGGTGCAAGAGTCAGGGCATGAGGTAGGGGGGCTGGGTATGTGAGGGGGTGCAAGAGCCGGCATGGAGTGTGGAGGAGTTGGATGTGTGTCAGGAGTCAGGGCAGGGGGCCGGGTGTGTGTGAGGGCGGTGCAGGGGTTGTGTCAGGTCAGGTCAGGGCTTGTGGGGTGCAGGGCTCAGGGCAGAGGGCTGGGAGTGTACGTGAGGGTTCAGGAGTCAGGGCAGGGGGCCGGGTGTGTGTGAGGGCGGTGCAGGGGTTGTGTCAGGTCAGGTCAGGGCTTGTGGGGTGCAGGGCTCAGGGCAGAGGGCTGGGAGTGTACGTGAGGGTTCAGGAGTCAGGGCAGGGGGCCGGGTGTGTGTGAGGGCGGTGCAGGGGTTGTGTCAGGTCAGGTCAGGGCTTGTGGGGTGCAGGGCTCAGGGCAGAGGGCTGGGAGTGTACGTGAGGGTTCAGGAGTCAGGGCAGGGGGCTGGGGGTGTAGGCTGGAGTCATGAGGATGCTCCCAGCCCCCTGTCCTGAGTGGCTCACAGCAGGGGGCTGGAGGAGATATGCCCTGATTCCACCCTCCTTCCCCAAGGCCCCGTCCCCACCTCTTCTCCGGAGCATGAGCACGCTGCGGCTGTGGTTCCTGCTCTGCTTCTCCCCATCCCTCTCCAGGGCCATCAGCTGTTCAGTGGCAGGGAGGAAGAGGAGGAGGGGCAGGAACCCAGCACGCTGAAGGAATAGGCAGGGGAGGTGAGAGCTTGGCTGCCGGTGGAGGCTGCCCTGCAGCAGCAGCTGGCAGGACCAAGCTTCGGCCCCTGCACCTGCAGGAGAGAGTGGTGGCCAGGGGGCAGAGAAGAGCAGGCTGGGCCGGGCAGGATTTTTAATGGCACTCTGCTGCCTGCTGGGGGTCCTGGCCACCGGCACCGCCCAGCCTGCTGCCGGCCTGAGTTCGGGGCTGGGACCCCAGCAGGCAGCAGCGTGCCATTAAAAATCAGCTCGCTGTCTTTGGCACATGTGCTATAGGTTGCTACCCCTGTTGTAGACGGTAATAAAGCCATCTCTTAACCTCCTCTTTGGTACAACAGATTGAGCTCCTTTAGTCTCTGCTGTAAGGCTTGTTTTCCAGACCACAAATGATCCCTGTAGCTCTTCTCTAAACCCTCTTTATTTTTTCCTTTGTGGGCATGGACATGATGCTCTATCCAGTGCTGCATTCAAAGGAATATCATCTCCCTATTCCCCTGCTTATACAGCCGGTGATCAGACTAGTCATTTTTTCCCACAGCATCAAACTAAGAGATTGTTATTATTTATCTGCGGGGGTGGGTGGCATCTAGGCACCCTCTCCAGAGAGCTGGATCCGGACGCTGGACAGACGTATAATGACAAGTTTGCCCTGATGAGGTTACAATGTTTGTTTGGGTACCTACTATGGCCCGTAAGTCTTTTTCAGAGTCACTGATACAGTCCCCTCTCCTGAAAGTATGGCTGATTGAATAGGCTCCAAGGGTAATAGTAGAAGCTCTATATTAGACTGGATAATACTAGTGGTGATAACAGTGGAAATCTTATATTGGACTGAATGGATAGACAAGCGCCTGTCAGGGATAGACTAGGTATACTTAGTCCTGCCACAGTGCAGGGGGATCAGGGTTTCTCAGCCTGAGGCTTAGGACCCAAAGGTTTCAAAGGGTCACGTGGCAGCTTCTGTGGCTCCTTGTCCCACAAGGCTGGCTGGGCTCGCTCCCTGCTCCTGGCACTGCAACCTCTGGGGTCCCAGATCACTCACTTTTGGCCCAGGGTCATGACAACAGGAGTCCAGGTAGGTCGGATTTCAGTGGGTGGCCCTGCAACCTCACAAGCTAGGTCACAACTCCACTCACACAAATTTGGTCCAGTCAAGAGGGTGAGGCCAAACCTGAGCAGTGAGGTAACCCTGGAGGTTGCACCACTTGGAGAGGAGAGCCAAGCCCAGCCAGCCCCACAGCTCAGGCCCTGAGGTCAGTAAAATCACTTTAGTGGAGTGGAAGACTGAGTAGTTCAGCAGCAATGGGAGAGGCCTGAGAATCAAAGGGAAGCTATGTTGAGCATATGCTGTGGGGAAGCAGTAAAGGAGGCTTAGAGGTAGGAAGCAGCCAGGAAAAGAGCAGCATGGCTGAAGAAGCAGACTTAGCTCCATAGTACATGGTTCCTGGGTCAGAACCCAGAGTAGCATGGGGGCCTAGGTTCTCCTGCCAGCCCTTGAGGAAAAGCACTCCCAAGCTGTTATGGAAGAATTATTGTTTGGATGTTTAGCTTGAACTTGCAGTTGGATTGCTTGTTCACCTGGAAGGGGACAGAACTTTGTCTTGGCTGGAGGGCCGGGTCACAGAAGTCCTGGCAAAAAGCAGATGGCCAGCAGGAGGCACAGGAGAGGAGCATCACACCCTGACCCAAGAGGGCTCTATGGGTGCTGAGTACACCACTTACAGGACCATTAGATCATCTGGGCTAATCTTCTGTCTGTCACAGGCCATTCATTACACTTCTCCCAGATACCCCTACATTGAGCCCAAAGACTTTAGCCCTCAGGAGATTAAACTATTGTGGGTGCAGGCAGAAAACAGGAGCAATTGGGTGCTCCAAGGCCCCTGCAAGGGCAGGGTGTTAATTAGGTGAGATATGGCCAGGGAACCCAGCAGGTGACCCATGCTGCAGAGCAAGGCAAAAAATTGCCAAGGTTCCTGCCAATCTGAGCTGGCAGAAATTGCTTCAGATCTGGCAGTCAGTGTGAACATGATACAACTTTCAGGACAGGACAGTGAGATGCCCCCTGTGTGTCCCACCTTCACCCTTTACAGTGTCAAACTTGCCAAAGAAGCCCAAATGGCTCTTTCTGCCAGGTCTCCCATGCTGTGCTCTCCATGTAGTGGCTATAAATGGCCAACAGCTGGCGCCAGAGCACACGTTGTAAATTGTAATAACTTCTAGGAATTAGCTCTGGGACTTGTATTCCTGTGGGCTGGGGTGTGAAGATGTCGTGTTTTGGTTTCAAAACCTGGATTGTAAAATGTTGAGAATAAGCTAGAATACAGGGCCTGCTTGTTAATGATAGGGCAGCAGAAGCATAGACTGGTTCTTTCTCTGGTCAGTTCATTGAGGAATACTAACTGGAACAATTTCCTAGCAATGCAGCGAGTGTTCCATTATTTGGCGCCTTTACATCAGGACTGGACATCTTCCTAAAAATGTGCTGTAGCTCAGCCAGAAGCTCTGGGGCTTGTTGCAGGAATCTCTGGGTTAAATCCTATGTCCTCCTGTGTTAAGGTCAAGACTAACTGATCGTAATGAGCACTTCTGGCCTTCAACTATGAAATGTGTGTCACAGAACTCAAAATGTGACCATTTCTGCTTTTTGTTGTCAAGTCAAAGCTGGCTTTGTTTTTCTGAATATTTCAGGCTAAAATAGGGCTGTGTTTGGTGAGCTGGTTTTCAAGCCAAGTTAGTTCACTGTGAAAACAGGAGAAAAATCATGATCGTGAAGCCAAAATGTTATGTTTTGGGGGTGGAAACTGCTGAGATGAAATTGCAGAAGGTGTTCCCCATTTCACCTGCCCTTTGTGCAGGGGAACTGCGAAAACCCTCTTGTCAACACAACTGACCTTTAGGGCAAGGTGAAAGCAAATCTCTACTTAACTTCTTGTTTTTATTTGAGTCTCTTGCCCTTTGTCTTGTAAACTGAAGCAAACTGACCTCTAGGGCTGAAAGCAGCACCCAGCTGAGTTCCACCTCTGCCTCCCAGAGGTGAGACAGAAACATCACAATGCCAACCAGAATCATAAAATGCAAAATAGGGTGTACACTTAATAGTTCCCTTTCCTATCTAAGAAATTGTTTCTCCCCAGCTGCCCCCTCAAAATCCAGTCTTTTTCAGAGCTGGCTGGCTTACCAGGATCCAAACTTTCATGAGAATATCCTCGCACCCCCCACCACCAATGTCTCCTCAGTGAAAGGATACGGTGTGCTTTCCCTACCCTCCGTTACACTGAACACCTGTATTTATTCAGAGACACGGTGATTCTACCTGTTGTAATGTTCTTTTCATCTCCAAGTGGTTTTGATTGCAACTGTCAGATGGTTTTCCACTGAAAATGCTAGATCACTGAGTCTTGCACTCCATCACCAGCTAAACACAGTGGGGTGAGAGCTCCCTCCTGCCTGCTTGGGCCATCACCAAGACACATTATCTGGTGACTAAATTTTATTCCAAGCTCATAAAGCATACTGTCACTGTAAATACATTATTCCTTAAATTATACACATACATACATCTCTCCCATTTATGAATCTTGACAAGTTACAAGCTTTCTGTAGATATTTTGCACATTCTTAATAGATGAAAAGCCCATAAAACATGTGATGGGTTGGGTCACAGAAACCCCCTTGGGATTGCCACTTGATGTGCTGAGGCTACCTCTGAGCCTGTTTTCCCTCGCAGCTTGGGACTTCAGTACTCTGTCATGTTGAGCCAGACACGCCAGCCTGCTACAAACATGGACCCAGGTCTGAACCATGTCCCCCAAAAGCAGCAGACTTAATTGAAAATGGCTTAGAAAGTGCTACTGTCTCCAGCACCCAGATCCCAATGGGATCCAAATCCCAAATAAATCTGTTTTACTCTGTATAAAGCTTATACAGGGTAAACTCATAAACTGTTTGCCCTCTGTAACACTAATAGAGAGATATTCACAGCTGTTTGCTCCCCCAGGTATTAATTACATACTCTGGATCAATTAATAAGCAAAAAGTGGTTTTATTAAATATAAAAAGTAGGATTTATGTGGTTCCAAGTAATAACAGACAGAACAAAGTGAATTACCAAGCAAAATAAAACAAAAACACACAAGTCTAAGCCTAATATAGTAGGAAACTAAATGCAGGTAAATATCACCCTCAGAGATGTTCCAATAAGCTTCTTTGACAGACTAGCCTCCTTCCTAGTCTGGGTCCAGCAATCACTCACACCCCTATAGTTACTGTCCTTTGATCCAGTTTCTTTCAGGAATCTCTTTGGGGCAGAGAGACTATCTTCTGATCCAGCTGAAGACAAAATGGAGAGGGTTCCAGGGACTCTTATATTCTCTCTCTTGTGCCACATCACAGCCACAAGATAGGGTCTCTAGCCACCTGGCAAGTCATATGTCTATGAATGATTCAGCTTTTTGCAGGCCGACGCCATTGTTTACATGTTAGTTTGAACGTTCCTAGGAAAGCTCAGATGTGCTTTGCCCATTGTTAGTTGAATAAACCCTTCACACTATGTTGACAAAATCTGTCTGATGTGCTTCCTACAGCAAACACTTTAAATACAAGCATAGAGCCAATGCACATAACTTCAGATATAAAAATGATACATGCATACAAATAGGATGAATACATTCAGTACAACATAACCTTTGCAAAGATACGTTACATGGCATATCTAGCATAAGACTATTCCAGTTATGTCATATTTACACTCATAAGCATATTTCTATAAAGTATTATGGGATGCAACGTTATAACATGGGGTTGGTATAGCGCGTTTGTCAGGTCTGAGATGAGTTGTTTGCAAAGAACAAGGGACCCTTGGCCAAGGGGTCTCTGTCAGCCATCCTGCTGTAAAAGCCCAGTGGGAACAAGGCAGTGTAGTTTTATTCTAAGGCCAACCAGAGGTGGGCAATTAACAGTGCTTATCTCCCCTAGCTACTTTACTGTAAAAACTGCAGGTCCATTGCCTCCGCTAGAGTTTTACAGCAAGAGAACTATTGCTTCAGCTACGTCGCTGTAACCCCCCCCCCCCCCTTTCTGGAAATGGGGACATGGTTGAAGCCAGGGGCTGAGCTTTCTGCAGCTCACTCAGGGAGCTGCCCTGCTGTGGGTGGGCCTGCAGTTTCCATGGCAGCTGCCTCAGAGGGAATTCACCTTGTGCGTCTGCCTCTCTGGGAGGGAGTCATGTTGTTCCCATGCACTTTCCTGGCATCTCTTCCGACCAGTGCCTACATGCACAGACTAGAGTCCTAAGAGCTTTAGTGGGGGAGAACCTGAGGCTCCATTTCCTGAACTCCCACAGAAATAGGAAGCCCTGGCTGTCCCTTTCCCCACATCCATTATGGGGAGATCACCACCAAACCCAGGGGAGATCGACTTCTCAGCCAGCTGCCCAGTTAGCCCATGAGCCAGAGGGGAACTACTCTCCATCCCTCCAACAACATGCCACAGGCTGATCTGCCTGCTAGCACCAATGCTGGAAACAACCTCAGTAGTATCTCCGCTGGCAGAGGGGTTGTCCTGTCCAAGCCATTGAGGGAAGCCTCTGTGAGGTGCTGGGGTGGAGGGAAGAGAGGCTGGGCTTAGGGCTGGCATGGAGGAGACAGGTGCTATGGGCAGTGTCCCCCACAGACACTGATGGGGAATCAGTGAAAAAGAAATACAGTCTCAGGCTGAGTCCCACTATGCTGTCACTTCAGGAGGGTTGTGCCAATATCGCACTGGGGTGGGGGTTGGGAGCGGAAGGCAGGAAAGCAGATAAACAGCATATGGGAGCTGAACCCAAATCCTTTCCATGGAGAGGGGTTGGTGCCACCAGCCCGGTGCTCCTGTATAGCGTGGCTGAGGAACTATTGCTGCATTGTTGCAGGAAGGCTCCCATCTGTAAAGTAGGACAGCACAGTGCTGGGAGAAATGTTGACAAAGGTCATTGAGGTGAACACCCTCTCTTTATCTAAAGGTCATGGGGTTTTCAAGCCCATGGAAAACCTGGGTTTCAAGGTTTGCCTGAAAAATCTCCCTGCAGTAAATACCATAGATGTGACTACAATCATGTCACAGCAAAATTAGTTAGGCCCAGCCAGGATTTGATCTGGTGGGTCCAGGGAGGGGAAGCCTTGGAGTACTGAGCCATCCTTGTCAAGCTGTCCTACAGTGACTCCAGAGTGTGGACACCTACCTCAGGGCAGACTGTCAGGAAACAGGGCACAAACCCTAATAGGCTGTGAGCTCTATACTTAGATTTAACCACCCTATGATCAAGTGTGAACTCCTCAGGCACTATAACATCCTTAACATGGAGTCACAGGCAGCCCTTTGAGTCACTCTGATCTGTCCTGTCACCTAGGCAGTCCTGTCACCTAGGCAGGCCTGCATTTGTGATAGATGGTCCCGTACACCAAGAATCACAACAATATTCAAAGGACCAGCCACTTACCCCAGGTCAATTGCACCTTAGGTCTCCCACCAAAGCCAACACTTGTAGCCAATCCTGCCATAAAATATCTAAAGATTTATTAACTAGGAAAAGGAAATAGTTGTTTACAAGGTTAAAGCAGGTAAACAGACACAAATAGTTCCAATCTTAAGTAATAGAAGCTTCTATAATCAGCAAGCTCGATGTGTCCTTTAGGGCTAACCCTGGCTAAGCACTGGGGATCTTTTGCTTAAGATGAGTAATCCTCAGCCCTCGGAGTTCAAGCAGCATGAAGATGCAGTTTCTCAGGGCTTGTCTACACTACTGAGTGAGGTCAAACTAAGATATGCAACTTCAGCTATGTGAATAGGATAGCTGAAGTTGACATACTTAGAGCTACTTACCGCAGTGTCTTCATTGCAGTAAGTCAACAGCTGACACACTCCCATCGACTCCGCGTGCGCTCCTTGTTCTGGTGGAGTACCGGAGTCGACGGGGGAGAGCGCTCAGCAATGGATTTATCATGTCACCAACCCCCGGCCGGATTGATCGCAGCCCACGGATCCGGCTGGTAGTATAGACAAGCCCTCATTGTCAGGGATTTTTATTCCCTTTCCCCCTTGTGTGAGCTGCCAGTTCATCTGATGGGAAGAATTCACTTAAAAGTCTCCTCTTCAGTGGAGGGGAGGGGAAAGAAAGCAATCAGCCAAGTCTTCTGTCCTCTTTGATGTTTCACAATAGCTGGTCAGGTGTTGAGGGGCCTTGTCTGTGGGGGCAGGATTTATACCTTTTGTTGTAGGCCAGCATTTCACACTAATGTCTCTCTCCTCTCTAGTGACTTCCACTGCTATGGAGGCTTACAATGCAAACACTTAAATAGTACCTTATCACACAGGCTACCTATGTTCTAAGTGAGATTAATGCAGGCCGCAATTTGCAAGCATTCAATGAAGTCTATAATATTAAGCACGTTTTCATAACTCTAATAGGTATTTTAGCAATGCTAACACACAGGTGAGCCGGACTCATTCCAGCTATGTATTTGTCAGTGTTCAGTTCAGACATGGGGAGCCTTGGCATGAGCTGGCACCTGGTTTGCCAGCATCACATCTCCAGTGCAAAAATGGTGTATGAAGGGGTGTCACCAACATTCCTGAATATCCCTCAGGGTGTCCCTCTTCTTGACACTACCTTTTCTTCCCCCTTGATATGGATTATTTCTATGTCTTACTCTTGCAGAGCTAGCCTCCAGGATAATAATTTGGAATTGGTGCCTTTACCTCGGTGCAGCCATATCAGTGGGAAGTGGTTGTCAGAATGTTAAGTTGATTGTACAGCTAAGGTTTAAGTTGCTTAACAGCCCATACTATGGCATAAAATTCCTGCCCAATGACAACACTGTTCTGTTCACTTTTACTCAAGATGACATGTCCTTGAAGCCATTCTCACAGGCTGGGGTCCATACCACCCTGTCTGGCTTCCTCCTTTTTTTTTTTTTTTTTTTTTTTTTTAAAAGGTCTCTTATGGGGGCCACAATGTCACTAAATCCCTTTATAAACGTTGGATAAGAACTGGCCAGACCAATAAAGGGTTGTTGAACCTGCTTGTTGGTTTGTGGGGCAGGCCAATTTCAAATGGCTTCTACTTTTAAAGGCTCCAGGCGAACCAACCCACTGCCCACGCTGTGCCCAAATAAACTTCCTCAGCTCTCCCCCTCCTCCCCACCCCTTGCATTTGGTCACTTTGGCAGTGAGGCTGGCTTCTCTAAGCCTCTGCAATTAGATTGCCATATGGTTCAAGTGGTCTTGCCAGAAGTTGCTAGAGATAGTAGAGTTGTCTATGCCAGGGCCTGCGTAGGTCTGCAAACCCTGCAGCATTTCACTGACAAGCCTCTGACAGGTAGCCCCTGCATTAACTAATCCAAAAGGCATAACATTAAACTCATATAGGCCAGATTCAGCTAGGCAAACTGACTTTTCCTGGGCATCCACATCTAAGGGAATTTGCCAATCCTGCAAGTCAAATATCGAGTACTTATGAATTTTTCATCCCCTGACAGATCCAGTAGGTTCTCTATCCAGGGTGTGGGGTCAGGTTGGGTGATGGTTTTTACCCTTCTAAAATCTCTCTCATGGTTTTATCCATTTTAGGTATCATCACTACAGGAGATGCCATGGGGCATTTTGCAAGCAACACCATATCTATCATGCTTTCCACCTCCCCCTGAATCTGTCTTTGCATTTCTCCTGTGGCATGGTATGCTCTGCTAGCGGCAGGACGTAGCTCTGTAGTTTCAGTGTAGTGCTCTGTTTTGTTAGTTAAGCCCAGCGGGCTGGAAAATACCTTCCTGTGGTATTTCAAGGGGGTCAACATCTCCTGCTTTTGGGTTCAATTCAAACTCTCCCAAATCTCCGTGTAATCCAGGGGAGTCTCTTCCTTACCCTCCCTCACCAAATCAACTAAAGGGGCAATAAATGTTCCCTCATTAGCAGCACCAATCACATTCACCACCTTCTTTCTTTCCTCTTAAGCTTTCAATCTATTGACATGTAGCGTTTGCACAGCTTCCCCTGTCATGGAGCTTCCATACATCGTAAGTGAACTCATTCATTCTCTCCATCTCGAAAGGTCCCTCCCAACAATCTTACATTGTGTCCTTCCTCACCTGAATCAACTCTAACACCAAGTCCTACGTCAAAAGATCCTTCTCCAGCATGCCTGTCACACCAAGCTTTCTGAGACCCCCAACTCCTTTCAAGGTTCTGATGCACTAAGTCCATCATAGCCTTTAAATACTCTTTAAAACAACTGATATACTCTCCTATGGGCTGTCCTGTCTCCTCTGTACTACTCTCCCAAGAGCAGCTAATTAAATCTAGGTCCTCGCCACCCATCTCCTGTAAAGGAGATCAAAGGGGGCCAATCCCATAGACTTTTGGGTTACACTCTAGTACACAAGAAACAAGGAAGCAACCTATCCCAGTTATTCTCTAATCTGGTCACATATCCACAGCATAGACTTCTATGCCCCATTGAATCTTTTCACTAGAGAAGTTAGTCTCTGGATGATATGGAGCAGCCTTTATATTCTGTGACATGCCCTAAGGTACAACCTGGACCGTGGAACCCCTGCGCCTCCTTTAAGTCTCCTGTCCAGGCTGTCTCCTACACTGCTAAGCCTGTGGACAGCCAACTCCCACAGGCTTTGTTCACTCAGCCATTAGTGTGCAGAGCACACCCCAGCTAAATTGCATGAAGGCTCTCCCAAGCCACTCATGAACTGTATAGAGGGGGAGACCAGCAAATTCTCCCAGCCCCAGCCTTGCACCCCATAAATATCCATCTTACACTGCTCAAGACCTTCTTGATCAATGCAGCAAGCTCATTAATTAGCTCACCACTCCTGCAAAGGGTAGTGGACATGCCCCAGCATCTCTAAGATGAGTAGATCCCCCAAGCACTTTAGACAAACTCACTGGTTCAGATTAAACATCAAAATAAGTGGATTAACTAGAGAAATATTGATTTTAAGTGGTTGGCATAAAGGTCAGAGTTGGTTACATCAGAAATAAAAATTAAACACTCATTCTAAATCTTAAACTTTATCAGGCTAAACAAGATTTGAATCACAGTGTTTCTCACCCTACGGAGGTTGCAGGCAGTTTTCAATTCACAGTTTGTACTAACTAGAAAGCTTTCTAGTTAGGTGCATCCCTTCACCCACAGTTCAAGGAGACTTCTCCTAGTCTTCCAAACAATTTTGCTTCCAGGTGTCAACATGGGGGAGGAGAGAGATGCCAAGTGATGTCACTGGCCTTATTTCTATTTTCTCCAAGTGCTGGAAAAATCTTTGCTGTGTCATGGGGTTAGCCTGCCCCCATAGTGTTGGTGCTCAAGCAACTGCCTCTGTTTACAACTTCTCTGCTGGAGAATAGCTGGTGATGGTCATTTAACACCTGGCTGGGTGTTGGTCACTCTTCTGTTATCTCTGAGGAGCTAGTCTGTGCACATTTCCAGACTCACAAAATGTTTCAGTAACAAATGTATAGCAAAATCTCATAACTTCATATACAATGAAGATACCCACATTGAAACAGGATAATGAGTTTAAGCAAATCACAACTTTTCAAACAATACCTTACAAAGCATACTTTGTACAAAATATCCTAATCATATAACAGTGCTGAATATGGCTGTTACTGGGTGCTACTTTGAGGTATAGTGCGTCACATATACCTTCCTCCACCCAGCTCCCATAACTTTTTGAAAACCACGAACATGAAATCTGCATCCCGGTCTGACATGATTTCCCTGAGATAACCTAGTCTGCTAAAAATAGTGATTAGGTCAGTCGCCACTGTTTCAGGGTATCTGGTGGCAGAATCTATCACAACCAGTATGTATTTCTTTCCATTTCAGGGAAGTCTGAGTAGAGGCCCTGCAATATCTACAGACAAACTCCTTAATGATGGGCAATGGCTGCAAAAGTGCCTTGCTGGGTCCCTTTAACTTCTTACACTTGTGAAATAAGATATAACTCTTACAGTAATTTTACACTTGTCTCAAACATGTGAGGCCAATAGAAATTCTGTCTGAGCCTGTCCGCAGGTTCTCTCCGCTCCCAAGTGTCCAGCAAACAGGCAACCATGAGCTACCAGCAGCAGCTCTGTCTTGCACTTATCAGGCATGAGCAGCTGCTTGCACACCTCACCAGCGCGCCTCTTTTCCCCTACAGGAGCTCCCTGTACAACAAACCTCCTTCTAGGAAAAAAATCTACCCTTTCCTTCCCCAGCCAGGGTGTTATTCTGAGCTGCATTCCTATCCTTGTCCAGAGAAATATTGGTTTGTTGAGCCTCAACAAACTCCTTTTGAGTTGCACTTAAAAGCAGACTCTGGCAAAGCCATGGACTCTCCAAACCCCTCCTCTGGGAACACACTGTTACTCTGTTACTCTCAGCTGACAAAGCCCTCCCTAACATCCACAGACAAACCAGATGAGATAGAACCATGCTCTTCCTGGCTCTGAGTTATGATATTAATCAGCTTAGACATGGCTAAAATATAATTGCCTAGTAAAACATCAGCAGGAAACAGTTTCCTAATGCCCACAATAGTATCTCCTTTAAAATCCTCAAACCTGAGGTAAACCTTGGCCAAAGATACAGTTAGAGGGAATTTGACCAAAGCCAATATATATAAACTCAATATATCTATCAACTCAATGTTGATAAATGCAAAGTAATACACATTGGAAAACATAATCCCAACTATACATACAAAATGATGGGGTCTAAATTAGCTATTACCCAAGAAAGAGCTCTTGGAGTCATTGTGGATAGTTCTCTGAAAACATCCACTCAATGTGCAGCGGCAGTCAAAAAAGCAAACAGAATATTGGGAATCATTAAGAAAGGGATAGATAATGAGACATAAAATATCATATTGCCTCTATAGAAATCCATGGTATGCCCACATCTTGACTATTGTGTGCAGATATGGTCACCTGTCTCAAAAAAGATATACCGGAATTGGGAAAGGTTCAGAAAAGGGCAATAAAAATTATTAGGAGTATGGAATGGCTACCGTATGAAAAGAGATTAATAAAACTGGGACTTTTCATCTTGGAAAAGAGACAACTAAGAGAAGATATGATCAAGGTCTACAAAATCATGACTGGTGTGGAGAAAATAAATAAGGAAGTGTTATTTACTCCTCCTCATTACACAAGAACTAGGGTCCACCAAATGAAATTAATAGGCAGCAGGTTTAACACAAATAAAAGGAAGTGCTTCTTCACACAGCGCACAGTCAACCCGTGAAACTCCTTACCTGAGGAGGTTGTGAAGACTAGGACTATAACAGCGTTTAAAAGAGAACTGGATAAATTCATGGTGGTTAAGTCCATAAATGGCTATTAGCCAGGATGGGCAGGGATGGTGTCCTAGCCTCTGTTTGCCAGAAGCTGGGAATGGGTGACAGTGGATGGATCACTTGATGATTTCCTGTTCTGTTCATTTGCTCTGAAGCACCTGGCATTGGCTACTGTTGGAAGACAGAATACTGGGCTAGATGGACCTTTGGTCTCACCCAATATGGCTGCTCTTATGTTTCTCTTACCAGAATGTCTCTTTTCCTTCCCCACCAAACTTTCCTTAACCAAAGTGACTTGGATGCTGTTTCCCTCCAGCCTTGCACACTAGGCCATTTACCTTAGGCTTTCTCCATAAATTTTTCACAACCTCCCAAAGCTCAGTCTTGCTAGGATTTCCACCTGCCCTCCTGTTGCCTCTGGGGCAAAGGTTATGGCATTCACTGTGGCAGTGGGATGTGGATTGTGGGGTTACCTTAATTTTGGCCAGTTTTGCTTTTATGTGCCGGGAGCCCCACAACAATGGCAGACAACTGTCTTCCTTTTTGGAAGGGGCTTTAAACCCTGGGCTCCCTTGGGTGTGTTTTTATCACCAAAGGTGAGGTTAGTTTTACTTCCAATCCCTTCTTAACCTGGGTGACATGGGGATTTCCCTTCCCCAGGGATTTGCGCCCCACCCATGGGCCCTTGATTCAAAATATTCATCAGCAATTTCTGCAGCTTCTAACACTGTGGATGGTTTGTGTGTGTTTGTTTTGGTCCCAGATGGCCTTTACTTCTTCTGTTACTACCCATAACAATTGCTCCTGGACCATCAGATCCGTTTTCCATAATCACCTTCAGTCCCCCACCCCCATTATCCATTTTCTCATAAAGTTACACATTTTATGCACACAGTCACCACGAGTGATGATGTCAAACATTCTGAGGTTTCTATATTTCAATTGACAGGGCCTTTTCAATACACTTTTTCTTAGCATCACCCTCCTCCGCATCATTACAAACTTGTGTGGCTTCCCCAGTTAATCTGATCAAGAGGGCAGACATCTACTTATCTGCTGAGATATTGTGCATCCCACATTGCGGGACCAGACCGCTTGAGATTAGGGGCTTTGTCTTATATACACAGGTATTTCTCCCCACGAAAAAAAAAAAAGTATTCTGATTTTTCACACTTGCAGTCTGGTCACCCTAATCCCACATGGTCTCTCAAAGGTGGACAGGAACTCTTCTGTCACAGTCAATTTCTCTTATAAACTGGGCAGACTGTCTCCCATTCCCTTGTGTAGTGGGTGGGTAGGTGTACTCTCTGCATGGGGAAGCCCCTTTGGCTGTGCCAGTAGTCTGAGCTGCAATGTCTGAGCTTCCATCCTCCTCCTCCTCCACTTCCCCCTTGGCTCTGACTGCAGCTAGTTGTTCCTTGCGTCTTTAGTGTGTGCTCTCCTCCGCCTCCTCGCTGGTCTCGACTGTGGTGTGGGCTGCCTCAGTCTCCATGATCTGCAATTCGGCTGCCAGTCTCTGGTGCTTGCATTCTTCCAGGGCTCTCAGGGACTGCAATCGGGCCACTTCCACTGCGGTAGTCACCTCTGCCATGCCTGAGGCAGGAGGGGCCTTGGGCACCTGGTCAAAACTTACAGGCAAAGCTCTCAGCTCCTGACCTGGGCTTTATCCTATTAAAGCCTATTCTCCCTCTCCAAATGTTCAAGGTCTTTTGTCTCAAGACCATCGTATGACTGTACTGCACTCGTGTCTATTATTTAGTCTTAAAAGCCTAAATTTGCTATTGAAAGTTTTAAACAGCACCCTGGTTATGATCTATAACCTTAATTGACCAGTGGTATGTGAATCCTGCCACGACTGCAAGTTAGGAGGGTCCCAGAGCTTGGGTTCCAGCCCAAGTCTGGAAGTATACATCGCTTGTCTGGATCATATTGGTTCCTGCTTTTGAATCAATGGAAGGTTGCCAAAACCCACTTGGCATAAATTGGATAGTCCTGTGGCCAAGACACAGATTAGGGCTTGGGAGATTTGAGGTGAAGTTTTGGCTCTGTCCATGTTCATACAACATATCTGTGGCAAGTCACAGCTCTCTAGGCCTCAGTTTCCTATCTATAAGATGGGGATAGTGTATCCTTATTCCCCAGTACTTTGTCTTGTCTATATAGATTGGATGCTCTTTGGGACAGGCTCTCTCTCACTGTGTATATGTACTGGCACTTGGCTGAGGCATGGAATATAAATAATTACATCCAAAACTATTCATGTTAAAAGAATGTTAAGATTGCATGTTAAGCTCTGAGAAGTTAGGAAATGCCAGAATTGATGTGGCTTGTGCATGAAGCACTGAATGAGGCAGGGATCCTGTGAAAAAAATGACTGTGTAATTAAAGACTACATTATAATGTACATACCTACAACAAATTGAGTGTCCTTGTGTAAGAATGGTTGGAGCACGCTCAGAAAAGATGCAATCTCTGGAGAAATTAGTTGTCAAACTCCAACAAGTCTCTGCTGAACATGTGTGAACTGGGATTTTTCCAGAGGTTTATAACTTAGTCAGATTTGAACACATTTTCACAGGAGCAGCAAAAGCAGATCCCTGATATCCCTGCTAAATTTCCTACTCCAAAGCATGGCAGGGCTATGTAAGCCTTGTGGCCTAATGCCCTACAGGGTTGGGAGCTCGCTATTGACACCTGCTGGGAAACAGGGAGAAGAACAGACCAAAGATGCTTGAGAACTCCAGAGGGGCATTGGGTTTGGGGAGGGCACTTCCTGCTGCCATCTGTTGGAAAACAAGGGGAAATAACTGAACCAGGGCTGGCCTTACCATGAGGTGAACTGAGACGGCTGCCTCAGGTGCCAGACTGTGAGAGGGGGCACCACTAGGACTCAGACTGTAGAAAATTGTGTCTGTTGTTGGTGCATATGTATTCTCTCTGCTCTAGATGCACAGAGATGGTGCAGTGCTGTGCTGGAGGAAGGAGGGCACAAGAGGCATAACAGGCAGGCAGGAGAAAAGGAGAGAGGGAATAACAGAAAGCAGCAGGAGCTGCAGGGACAGAGAGGAGGAGGAGCCTCTTAGGTACCTCTCTAGCACCCACAGGAGCCTGGACTGATTAACACCAGCTTCTCAGGGAGCTTCCTGTTTCCTGCTGCTTCCCTGAACCCACTTGAGGAGAACAGGCAGTCAAACTGAAGTAGTAGGAGCCAGTTAGGCCCTTAAGATGCTGATATCTTCCCTCACTCAGGCCCTGCTACCAGCCTGCTTATTTGTCCCCTTCAATTGAGTGTTGAGAGCCACTATAGCTGGCACAGAACAGCAGTCATGAGTGAAAGAAGAAAACGCCCCTCTGGGGCAGCATTCAGAAAAAGAAAGAAAGCAAAGGAAGCTTTTCTATCTAAGCAGGAAGGAGCTCTCCTGAGATACATAGACACAAATGTTCATGGTGAGCCTTCCGGCCCCAGTGAGGATGTGAGTGGTGAGGAGATGCCTGATCTTCCAGTTAGTCAGAGTGCAGGTGACCTGGCAGCTACTGCAGCATCCATATCTCCATCTCAAATGGATGTAACCATGCACATTCCTGAAGAAAAGTGTAGATCAGAGAAGAGTGTGGTGGAGGCACAAGAAACAGCTGCTGCTGAGTTTAGTTCCTTAAGTCTAGATGATCCAGGACTGTGGACCCACTTGAGCAGTAGCCTGAGGGACTTCCTTGTACTGCATGGGCCACAGCAAGTGAAAACTTCATGTTCCCCAAAAGACAATGAAAATAGAAGTTTCCATCCAACACATTACTGGTGTGAAATCCCAATGGTGACAAAGTGGAGAGGCCATGGCTTATGTACTCAAAACCCAGAATGCTGCATACTGTTTTTGTTGCAAACTCTTCCAGTCTAATGTTCCAGCCACATTGGGTTCTACAGGAACAAAGGACTGGAAAAATCTGGCTAGAAATCTGGCATGCCATGAGAAGGCAGCAAATCACCAGAGAGCATTCCATAGGTGGAAAGAGCTTGAGATGAGACTAAGGTTAAAGGCCACCATAGATGATCAGCATCAAGAGAAGATTGCATCAGAGTCTCTTTACTGGCAAAATGTTCTGAAAAGGCTCATTGCCATTGTGAGAATGCTTGCTACCCAAAACCTAGCACTGTGTGGCACTTCAGATCAGCTGTATGTGCCAAACAATGGAAACTTCTTAAAATTGTGGAGCTGATGGCTGAGTTTGATGCTGTACTCCAGGAGCATCTAAGAAGAGTCACCACCCAAGAAATGTACACACACCACTACCTTGGAAAAACAATTCAAAATGAGATCATACAGTTACTGGCAACAAAAGTCAAACAGAAGATTGTGGCAGATCTGAAGTCAGCAAGATATTACTCTGTTATTCTGGACTGCACACCTGACATCAGCCATATGGAACAAATGACTTTAATGTGCGTTTTGTAACAACAACAGAACCTAGTGAAAATGTCCCTGCAATGGTGACTGTCAGAGAGCATTTTCTAGAATTTATTGACATTGATGATACTACAGGAGCTGGTATGACAAATGTGCTTCTTAAAAAGCTGGAAGATATGGGAATTGCGATAGCTGACATGAGAGGTCAGGGCTACGATAATGGTGCCAACATGAGAGGAAAGAACAGAGGAGTGCAGACATGGATCCGAGAGTTAAACCCTGAGCTTTTTTGTCCATGCAGTTCTTTCATTGAACTTGGTGGTCAGTGATGCAGCATCAGCTTCTAGTGAGGCTTCTGAATTTTTTTAATGTAATTCAAAGCATCTATGTATTTCTCTCTCATTGATGGCAAAATTTGAAGCAACATCTGGGAACATCTTCTCTAACACTGAAACCACTGAGTGCCACATGATGGGAAAGTCGAGTGGAGGTGATAAAGCCTATCAAACACCAAATTGGGAAGATAGATGATGGCTGAGTTGCCCTTATGGAGGATAATGCTATGACAGGAACTTTTCATGAGAGAACAGCAGCAGAGGAAAATGGAATCACCAGAAACATACATAATTTGAAATTTCTGCATGGCTTAGTGTTGTGGCATGACATACTGTTTGAAATAAATGTTGTAAGCAAGAGAGTCCAAGATGTTGACCTTGTATATCTGGAGCAATGGAACAACTGGACAAAGCAAAGTCATACCTACAGTCTTACTGGTCAGATGAGGGATTTCAAAATGTTCTCAAGAATGCACAGAAGTTGGGAGAGGAACTTCACACTGAAGCTATTTTCCCACCCATTCAAGAATACAAGAGTCACTGAAGAAGACGACATTTTGATTACGAGGCATGGGATAATCCCATAAGAGATCCCAAACAACAATTCAAAGTTGAATTCTTTAACCAGGTGCTAAATTGTGCAATACCATCAGCTGAAGAATGTTTCATGCAGCTCAGGGTTGTATGATATTCCAAAACTCCTCACTATACCTGAAGACCTACCCCAACAATTCAGGGCATTAGAGACAGTGTTGACACATGATGACATGCGCAATATTGGTGCAAGTGGTATACGTGGTGAACTGAAAGCCCTTTCAAGATACATTTCAGCAGGATCAACTCCAAACGTTGTTCTGGAATATATGTGCATAACTAAGATGACCACCCTCTTTCCAAATGCTTTTGTAGCTCTGCGCATACTTCTAATACTTTCTGTAACAGTTGCCAATGGAGAACGCAGCTTCTCCAAGCTGAAGTTAATAAAAACACATCTACGCTCCACAATAACACAGGAGAGGCTGGTCGGCCTTGCAACCATCTCAACAGAGCATGCGCTGGCCCAGACTGTGGACCTTCAGCAGGAAGCAGTTCAAATCTTTGCAACCAAGAAGGCACGGAAAGCACCACTTTGATTATTGAAACAGATAAAAATGCCAGTGTTTACTATGCAGACGAGAAAAGTTAACTTTCAAATGCCTGAACAGCAAATGTAAGTGTTACTTACAATTTTTGAACTGAACCAAGGCCTGGCCCATTCTGTCATTTGACACTCTGAGGCATTTTGGTTAAAATACAGTTTGAGTTTAGGGGCAATGAAATGTCCCTGCTGGGAAATGAAAAGGCGAGAGAACAGCACCAAATGGCCCCTGGATAAGGGATCTGGACAAAGCATGAGCAAGGAAAGAGACTGGCTCCTATTTTCTGCTGGGAGTACCTCTGTGATGACATAGGCTTTGCTAAGAGTCCTGTATGCTGTTTCCTCTCTGAAGCCTTAGCTCAGAAGCAGCTTCAAGGCAATGGATGGCTGTGAGGCGGTGGCTGATGCAGCTGAGCTGAGGCAGATTTGAGGTGGTGGTGAGGTGGCTGGGTCTGAAGCTGCAGCCTACCTGAGGGGCTCTAGTTCAGTCCTTCTGGCCCATCAATCCCATCTGAAATCACTGCAGCTGTGTCAGGTAACAGAGTCCCTGGAGCAGCTGAGGCAGCACTTCTCTTAAGGGCTGAAGGCTGACCTGCTGGAATTCTTGGGCTTCTTGAACTGGGACAACAAGCTGAGTGCAGGGGAGGGAGGTGGTGAGAAGATGTTGGGTCCAAAAAGAAGATTGCCAAGATGACCTGGGAGATAGGAGCCTTACCTAATATCGTTATCTGCTGCCATTATTTCTCAAGTCTATTCCACCCCCTATAAAGTTTTATTTGTTTTAAACCTGTGTGTGAGTGGGGATGCATTGCCTATCCAAGGTGCTATATATAGTTTCCCAGGTTTCTGGGCGGGTGCCAGTGGAGTCTAGGTTTTCAGAAGGAAAGCCAAGGAAACTGTCCTCTCCCCTTGCTGCTGCCAACGAGAGCAGTTAGAACTTCTCAACAAAACTGTTCTAAGAATTTTTTTTAAGCTGACCTATTTCAGCTGGAACTGCCCCCCTCCACCAAAAAATAAAATAAAATAAAATAAATAAAGCTCAGCCTTGAGGCAGACACCGATCATGGAACATTTTAGCCAGAGCGGTTAAAGTTTAGCAAAGTTATAAGCAACCAGTACCAGGGTCTTCTAATGGAAATAATCAGGTAACCTTAACTATTGGCATCACCAATAATATAATGTGCCACCTAGAACATAGTGCAGTGAACAGATGCAAAATCCTCCTGTCAGGCTATGGAAAAAACAGCCCTGCATCAGAAAACCTCAAGGCCTCATGATGCAACTGCTCTCTCTAGCCCAGAGAAATCTGGGTGTCTGTAAGTAGGAGTAAAGAAGCCTCTATTAACACTTCCTAGCTTGGACAGTGACAGCTTTCTTGACCTTTTCAGTGTTTTAATCTTCAGGACGCCCACGGTAGGAAAAAAAAAGCCCAAAAACACAACAAACCCCTCAGCAGCACCAGTCCCCAGTTCTGTTTTCCACTACCTTGTATATTCCCTCCAGCCGCCTGCACTGAAATGACTAATGGCCTGTGAGCTAGCAGTGGAAATTCTACACTGCTGTGAGTTGATGCACAGCAGGGACGGAAGTTGCTTGAGTGGGGTCCAGACCGTTGACCTGGGGATAAAAATGCCATAAGCCACCAGAAGCTTATGAATACGATCGCTCCCTTTGATGCAGTTTGAACTGGTGGTAGCTGTGGTGGGAATTCATGGGTAATGCAGGCATGGCCTAGTAGAGTAGAATGTGCTAGGACAGATGCTTTTGTGCTAAAGCTGTGTCTGAAAGATGGCCCGATGGGTAGCTCTCTGTTCTGCCACCTGGTAAATGTGGGCACAGAAGGATCCTTGGGATTGTCGAGCCTTGGCTAAGCCGAGGTTGGGAGGGGCACAGAGTTGTGGGGTGGAAAGAGGATGTACTGGGAGAATTGAGCTACTCTTTTGTTGCCTTTTATGTTAGAGATAAGCCTGGATCCAACCCTTGGATCAGATCCCCAACTGCTCCCAACTTTAGCATGTGTTTGGGATCCAAACCTGGATCAAATCTTCATGGTTGGTTTCTCTGGTTCTTCTGAATCTGGACACAGATCTGGATCTCAGTTTTGCTGCTTGGTCCCAGCCTTATGAACTGTACTCAACCACTCCCCAGCCCCAAGCTTTCAGAGTAATGCTCTCAGAATCCAAACCCAGTTGGAGCCTCTCTCTGAGAATCTAAATTCCTTCACACTTTGTGGAGTGGAGTGTCTGGAATCTGGCTTTGAACTTCACCATTTACAAAAAGGGGCAGGATGTGAAGTAACAATCTTGGAACAAATGCAAATTTCTGGGCATTGTAAATGAAGATTGGGCTCTGGAGACATTTCAGCTCATTTATCCTAACTCTGTGTAAAATCTGCACTACAAACCGAGCCTGTAGATGCCAAAAACATTCTCAGCGTACCACAGTTACTTGTAATAAAAGGCTTTGCTGCTGACAGGTCCCTGGCAGCTCCACTGCAATTTCCCAGTTAGTGTAAATCAGGGTATGGGACCTATAAGATCTGAATCTGTATACTACAACCTTTTCAATATTTATGTCTAAAAAACTCACAGCAAAGGGATAAAGGGCACAGACAGTGCAGTGATATCTGTATACAATTCACTATATGCAGTGCAGAAGCTATTGATTAAAGGTCACCAATGATGGCATGAGACCTTAGGGGCAGTTTGATCATTCTATCCACCTCCTACTAACAGTAGAATAGTGAAATGAAGTGTGGGCAGCAAAATATTTCCTTAGGACACGTTATGCAGTAGGTCAGACTAGATGACCATAAGGGTTCCTTCCAGCCTATGGATTTATCTCACTTTTATTGTAAATGGAGATTTCAGTAGAGTGATTAAGATGTTCTCCAGTCATCTCCTGGAATCACTCCATCTAAAATCTTGTTACTATAGTATTGCCTGATTGTTAGCCAATAGCATGCTCAGTGCAGTACAAGATGCAAATATCAAGACAGTCCTTGCAGGTTGGGGCAGCAGAGTGGTAAAGAACACCCTATTTGAGTCTTGTCTGTGTTACAGCTTCTATCGGTCAGAAAAATCTGAGTGTAGACCAGGCCAAAGGAAGTCTCCTCAGTAGCAAGTGTCCCAGTGGAGCTGGCTTTCCTGGGCATCTCCAACCAGACAAAAGAGAGGGAAGCCATAGCAGGACACTTCATGCTTATGCCGTAGAGTGGCTCTTTGGCACTGATGGAATGAGCTGAGATATGATGCTAGGCCAGCAGTTCATGCCAAGCTTCCACTCTGTAGCTTTGCAAAGGAAAGTCACTGTGGGCAAAACTGCAGAGAACACAGATCCCAGCTGTCCACCTGGTAACAGGGGACCTGCAAAAGGAGGAGGAGTAATCCAGCAACTATGGTAGCTAGTGGAGCAAGTCAGTCAGCTAACCAGCCAGGCCACAGGAGCTGACTACAGGCCACCTAGAGGATGGAGAAAGGATCCATGTTACACCTGTGGGCAGATGGGTGACTGATCCCATAAATATAGGGTTAGAAATAAGTCACGACTTTTTTTTTTTTTTTTGGACATAAGGGGTTTTGACCCAACAATTTTTCATAGTAGCTGCCTGCATCAGGGTTCTTCACAACTTTTGGAGCATCTGGCACTGGCTGCTAGTGGTGCCAGGACACAGGACTAACTGGCCCTTAGGTCTGAGCCAGCATGGCAGTTCCTAGGTTCCCTTTTAAGGACTCCAGGTTTCCACCACCCTCCCCCCAGCCAGTTTCAATTATTGTGGTAATTGATTTCAAAATACACATTGGCAACTATGTCTGTAACAGACACCAAAAGAGAGTCAGGAAATGTTTTTTGACAAATAGATTCCTTACTAAGCATATTAATACAGAACTTGATGTAACTTTGTTGATAGATGTGGCCTGCATTGTGCAGGAGGTCAGACTAGATGATCATAATGGTCCCTTCTGACCTTAAAGTCTATGAAGGTATGAGACAGTTATCTTCTGAAATAAATATTTTCTTTAAACAGCCATTTTACAGAAGTATTGTAATGACCTGGCCTAAGGTGCTAGCATCCTTAAGGACTGTTTTGTGTCTGTCTGTCAAGCCTTGTCCAAAGCCAAGCTTCTATGTGTATTGTAAGGTTTTTGGGTCACACCACTGTAGCGGGAAGAGGTGGGTTGATGTGTCAGCAGTAGTTTGTAGGATAGCAGGTGGTTAGCATAGGGAAGGGATGCCCAGGGTAAAGTGTGTGTGTGTGGGTTGGGCCATGTATCTGGTTTGCCAGCCAACACTCCCTTGTCTCCGGAGATGGCATGCACACCCCCCAGGCCAGGCATGTGCGTGAGTGCTGGGGAGTGTCAGTGATAGGTGGGAGCAGAGGGGGTGGGTTCAAGCTGGCAGGGAATATGGAGGGAGGGCCGCACCACTAGAGTCAGACATGCACAGACTGGAGTTCACAGTGAAGTGTTACTATACAGCACGAGTGAGGTTTTTACATTGCATGGTGCAGCAGAAGCGTTCACATGCATGCAAAGGTGTTATGAGGATACATAACTAGTACACCTCTGCCTCGATATAACGCTGTCCTCGGGAGCCAAAAAAATCTTACTGTGTTATAGGTGAAACTTATATTGAACTTGCTTTGATCCACCGGAGTGTGCAGCCCCGCTCCTGCCGGAGCACTGCTTACCATGTTATATCTGAATTCGTGTTATATCAGGTCATGTTATATCGAGGTAGAGATGTACATTTGAAACATGCAAAACCCAGGAAAAGGAAGCACTTTGGTGGAAATTACAAATTGTATGGAAAAAAATTCTGCAGGGAACAAGGGCACTGGAGCTTCCGTAGAACTGTGGGAGGCATGGGGGAAGAGGGGAGCAAGGCCAAAGTGGCAGAGGAATGAAAATACCACTTACATTTCCTGAAGAGTACAACTGTAACCTATATAACCTGAATACAAAACATATACCTTAAATAGTATAATGTGGCTAACTATAGTACGAACAAAACAAAACAATAAGACAACTTTAGTTCTAAACATCGCTGGGGTGAGGTGGAGGAGGGTGTGATTTCCAGCCTGTTCCTGTGTGAAATCACAAGCTCTGCAGCAGCTCCAAGGCAGGGGTTTAGCACTCTCTTTGCACGCCCCCCAGCCTCCCTGCTTGGCCTGGTCCTGGCCCCCAGGGATCACAGGGCTGCTCCATCCCCTAGGCTTTATGCACAGACACCAACCACATGTGGTGCTGCTCCTCCTGCCGGGGGCACCCTCCCCTGCCGAACCACCTCTGTCCAGGCTCCAAGGTTGCTGATGTCCCAGCAGTCAGGTTCCTGGCCTGGTGCACAATGCCACCTTAAGGTTTAACCCCTTCCTTCCTGTGCTGCAGGCAGGGGACAGGAGGTGGCTGGGTTATGATGGTAGCCTGCTTGGATGCATTAGCAGCCTTTCAGCAATGTGCAGGCAAGAAGAGATGGGAGCTGCTTCCCGCTGTGGGAGGGGGAGGAAAGGATGAGCTCTACAAAGACACTCTCCTCCCCCCCTGCAGCTAGAAGCAGCTCCCATCACTTCCCACCCACACAGCACAGAAAGGCTGCTGCTGGCAAGGTTCTGGTGTGAACCCTGGCAGAAATCTGGGGGGGATGGGGTGGGGGAGAAGGGCACATAACTTTGCGTGGCCCCGCCCACACATTGGCTCTGATCATTTTTCCCACAGTGCATATGTTTCTCATTAAAAAGTGGCCCCTTAGTTCCCCTGGTTCTGGGGAACATTAATTCTACACAAATTTGGCGTTGTGCAGTGGTGCAGAATTCCAGCAAGAGTAACTTTTTTTTTTTTTTTTTTTTTTTTTAACAGTGAAGATGATTCACCATTGCCACAAATGTCCAAAGGAAGTGGTGGCTTCTCCATCTCTTGATGTCTTCAGAGCAAGACTGCATGCCTTTCATGAAGATCTGTGTTAGTCAAACAGAAGTGATGGGGCTCGATAAAGAGGTAACTGGGTAAAACTCTCTACCTCGTGCTAGCCAGGAGGTCAGACTAGATGATCTAATGATGACTTCTGGCTTTAAAAAGCTGAACAGTTTGAATTGTGGCTGTAAAACCAACTCAACTTTGTCAAGCAGCATAAAATTCCCTGAACTCACTCATTGCCTGATAAAATACATGTAACAATGGCACAGGAAGAATGCAGTCATGTCAAATGTACTACATTTTCATACACTCACCCTGGGAAATTTAAGGTGCTCTTTCAGGAAACTGTGGTTGAAGAAATGAGCTTTTCAGAGAAACAAAATACTGCAGTTCTATTTTGGGAAGACCAGCACTGCAGGGGCAGTGAGCTCAAAATGAGATGGCTCAGTCACACCTGAGCCATTTGCTCTCCACCAGGGACACTCTCCTGGCTCAAAGAGAAATATTGAAAGTTGTGGGGTGAGAAGCTCAGTAACGTGATTAATCTTGTTAATAGAATCTCAATTGATAACTGATCTTTTCAGAGCACAGAACAACATGGTTTTATCCCAATTTTGCAGCAGGGGAAACTGAGGCACAACTAGATTTGTGACTTGCCCCATATCACCATGCAAGCCTGAGCTGCTGGACATAAGGCTTTTGATACTGTCTCATATGACCATCTGTAGATGAGCAGACTCACCCCTGCAGCACCTCCTGCTGGTGTCTTCCAGGAATTAGCTCAATTCAGCTCTGGAGCACCCTCTGCAGGCTGCTGATCCACTTGTCCTCTGGCCTCCTGTGTCCCTCCCTGGACATGGTGCCCTTTTACCTGGGGTGCTGCCCCCTGGCAGTACCCCCTTTCTCTCAGGGTCTCCCCTCCCCAGGGAACCCCCACCCTCTAGCCCCACCTTGCCTCAGTATATGGCTACTGCCAGTCATAGTCTAGCCCCACACTCTGGGGCAGACTGCAGTATCAGCCTAATCATCACTGGCAAGGAGGGTTTGGACCTGCTGCCTCCAGCTACCCATGGGCTGCCCTCTGCAACCCCCAGTACCTATTAGCCCAGTGCTAGGCCACAGCCTGGGGCTTTCCAGGCTGAAGCTCTCCAGCTCCTCTGCCTTTCCCCAGCCCTGCTTCACTCAGGTACCTTATGTCCCACTGCCTACAGCCAGGCCCATCTCCCTCTACAGCTAGAGAGAGAGTCCTGAGCTCCTGGCTCCCAGCCTCTTTATACAGGCCAGCTGTGGCCAGATTGGGGGTGTGGCCCAGCTGCAGCCACTTCCCAATCAGCCCATTTAGTAGCTCCCAGCCACAACTTCCCCCGGGGCTGTTTTAAGCCTTTCAGGGCAGGAGTAGGGTAAGCACCCTGCAATACCTTCTCATAAACAAACTAGGGAAATACAGCCTAGATGGAGCTACTATAAGGTGGGTGCATAACTGGTTGGAAAATCGTTCCCAGAGAGTAGTTATCAGTGGTTTACAGTCATGCTGGAAGGGCATGATGAGTGGGGTCCCACAGGAATCGGTTCTGGGTCTGGTTCTGTTCAATATCTTCATCAATGATTTAGATAATGACATAGAGAACACACTTGTAAAGTTTGCGGATGATACCAAGGTGGGAGCGGTTGCAAGTGCTTTGGAAGATAGGATTAAAATTCAAAATGATCTGGACAAGCTGGAGAAATGGCCTGAGGTAAATAGGATAAAATTCAATAAGGACAAATCCAAAGTACTCCACTTAGGAAGGAACAGTCAGTTGCACACATACAAAATGGGAAATGACTGTCTAGGAAGGAGTACTGTGGAAAGAGATCTGGGGGTTGTAGTGGATCACCAGTTAAATATGTGTCAACAGGGTAACACTGTTGCAAAACAAAAAGCCAACATCATTCTGGGATGGATTAGCAGGAGTATTGTAAGCAAGACATGAGAAGTAATTCTTCCGCTCTACTCTGCACTGTTTAGGTCTCAACTGGAATATTGTGTCCAGTTCTGAGCACCACATTTCAGGAAAGATGTGGACAAATTGGAGAAAATCCAGAGAAGAGCAACAAAAATTATTAAAGGTCTAGAAAACATGACCTAAGAGGCAAGATTGAAAAAATTGGGTTTGTTTAGTCCGGAGAAGAGAAGACTGAGAGGGGACAAGATGACAGTTTTCAAGTACATAAAAGGTTGTTGCAAGGAGAAGGGAAAAAAATTGTTCTTCTTAACCCCTGAGGATAGGACAAAAAGCAATGGGCTTAAATTGCAGCAAGGGCAGTTTAGGTTGGAGATTAGGAAAAAATTCCTAACTGTCAGGGTGGTTAAGCACTGGAATAAATTGCCCTCCATCATTGGGGATTTTTAAGAGCAGGTAGGACAAACACCTGTCAAGGATGGTCTAGATAATACTTAGTCCTGCCTTGAGTGCAAAGGATTGGACTAGATGACTGCTCGAGGTCCCTTCCAGTTCTATGATTCTATAAGCATTTAATCATCACGGTGTCCATTAGTAGAAATCCTCAAGCAGGAGTCATTTTCAGCATTCCCCCCAATTTCTTGGTCTCTCTCCCTACCTGTACATCTCCACCACAGTCCATATGGAGCACTCCCCCCTACCTCATTCCACTGATTTTACTTCCTATTATTCCCACTTACAGATAGGAAACTGAGGCACAGGGTAGATCAAATTGTTACCCGGGATTCTTTCAATCCAAAGCTCTTGGTAACTTTACTCTGTGCGAGGAGGTGTCAGGAAGTAAATCAGGGGAGACACAGCCATCTGACCGATAGATGGCTGGGAACAAACAGGACAACACGAGTGCTTTCACTTAAAGCTAAACTTTACTAGTCTCAAACACTTACACACATCTGCAACAAGATTAGTAAAACACCCCCAACCCTTGATAATTACTAAAGCTGAGTGTGGCTTTCAAGTGACACAGCCCGTCTGCTGCTGGGGAACACAAGATGCATCAAGAGGGCGAGGCCAGTCCCGAAGAAACGAGTCCCCTTATTTATACATTAGGAACAGAATGACATGTCCCTTAAAGAAACCTTGTTAAGTAAGCAGTTTCAATGATCAAGTAAGAGGCTCCTTCTGATTATTGAATAACCAAGTGTTGGTTTTTCCAGAACTTGCAGCCTTGAGACCTCAACAGACATTCCTGAGGGTATATCCTGCTCTTTTCAAATGTATGTATCAGCAAATTTAACACAATTCTTATGAGGGAGGACGAGGAGTCAAGCTGCCCTTTCGGTGGCACCCTGAATCCCCCTCCCTTCCTGCCTTGGTCAAGCTGCTTTTAACAGCTTGCTGACTAGGCTGCCTTTAACAATAAGCCATAGTGGTTTCAGGCACTTTACTGGTTTGCCAAAGTCTCCCCGTACAAAATGACTTGCCCAAGGCCATGCTGGAAATCTGTAGCAGAGTCAGGGATTGACCCCACATCTCCTGAGTCTCAGTCTGGTGCATTATCCACAAACCCAATCTCACCAGCAAAAGCAGCTCTCTGTTTTGCCCACAGCAGGATCTCTTTGGAGGTAGAGTCAGCTGGAAAGAAGTGTCACTCAGAGCAGCATGTAGATGATTTGGGAGATAAGGGACCACTAAACTATTGGTTTGATGTCTCTATCTATCCAGTTACTTATATAGCCCGTATCATGATGTTATCTGAGTGCCCCACTCTCATGAATGGCTTTTCACCCTCACAGGCTTGTGGTAGGGAAATGTTAGCCCCACTTTACAGATGGGGAAATGGAGGCATGGGGCAGCTTAAGCAGCTTCTCCAGCATCACACAGGGCCTCTGTGTCTGAGTCAAGAAACGAAGCCAGGTTTCTTGAATCCCCAGCCAGTACCCGGTCTACTAGGTAATGCTTTCTACACTGTCAACGCACTGACCCTTCATGCATCAGGGGTGAGGAGATTGCTGAAGGTCCATGTGGGTCTGACCATTGCAGCCCATGCTGCTCTTGTGCTGTGGATGTGCAAGGGTCAGTCCCCAGGGCTGTCAATCCAGCACCAAGGATAAATTTAACAGAACCCCCCCAAAGCAACCTGATCCCCAGTCTGTCAAGCCGAGCAGACAAGTCCAGCCTTGCTCCGGGGAACAGTCAGAGTGCACAGCACTTGACAACAGTGGGTTAGACAGAGAGCAGAAAACGCAAGTTGCATCCCAACGTCACATGTGACATCAAAGCAGCTGATGTACTGTGCAGGCAAATGAACTCTACCGCAAATGCGAGGCCTAACCACAGTGTGGGGTGTGGGAATAGTTTGACGTTTCCCCTTCTTGCAAGCCGTGTGCATGAGGCAGGCTGAATTGCTGCCTGCGGCTCCTCTCAGAGCTGGATTAAGGTTTACATGTGGCCTTGATCAAACAAATCCAGGATCAGTGGAAGGTGGGGTTGTGAAATGTGGGGACTCCTTTTGAAAGACTGCCCTCCAAAGCATGCTCTTGTCTTTTGGGGGTGGGGTGGGGATGGGGGTCACAAAATCCAGAGACCACTTTTGAAACAGGGTCCCAAACCCAACTGTGGGATTCTGGGGCTGGGGGGAGGGGAGAGGAGAAGATATGCTGCCTCTGGTGCTAGGAACCCTTGGGAAACATGGAGATCCACCTGTGTCTATGTGGGTGGGTGATGTAGTCACAAAAGGCTAGATTCAGGGCCTAATCTGGCAGGAATGCACCTTACCCATGCAAAAGACAGTTGAGGGAAAGCAGGTTGGGAATTTTTAGGGCTGGCTGCCCTGAGTTCATCCCCTCTAGAACATTCCAGATACCAAGGGGTTTGTGAATTCACATGGGACACAGGAGATCCTGGTTTGAGTCCCCACTTTGCCTGATTTGGAGCAGGAATTTGTGCCTAGGTCTCGTCCACTCCAGCAAAGTGCCCTGACCACTAGGCTGCTGGGTGTTCTGGGGTGGGCTCTCTCCTGTTTCATTCGATGTGAAATGCTCAGTCATTGGCTGAGGGGCTTGGCCCACATGGTTACAAGGGGTGATGGGCTCTCTCTCTCAGTGGTGTGTGCTTGCAGGGAAGGGCTGCCCTGGATTCAGCACCTAACTGCAGAAGAGGCTCATGACTGAGAATCCCACGGGGAGCGAGCTGCCCAGGGCCCAGCTCAGTGGGAGTCAGGCACTGAAGTAACTGTGTGGATCAGGGCCCTAAGCCCCACCCCTTCCTCTGTATTTCACTCCTGGCTAGCTTAGGCGGCTCCCTTTGCTTGCTGGCTTCTGAGTGTCACCGTCTTAGGTGCTTAACTGTCCCCACATGATGCCCGGGAAGCCTAGGTGGGTGCCTAACTCAGGGCTGGGAATTCCATTGCAGCGCCTACATTCCCTTTGTCACCCTAGCACCGGGGGCTCAATCCAACTGCTGTGGGAAGAGTCTCTCTGTTGAGTCAGACGGGAGGCAGAGTCCTAGCCCCTTTGGAAACATGAGGCTCTAAACCTGCTCGTCTATTTCTGGGGCTTAGCAGGAGGCAGAGTCACAACATGCAAGGCCCCTCTGGGTCCAGGGGTGGGTTCATAACTTTACACACAATATTGCTACTCACATTTTGCCATAACATCATTGACCAGCGAATTATTAGTTTTCAAATGATATCTCCCAAGGCATATTTTGTACAAAGCTCATTGTAATAGCGCATAGGGTGGGAATACAGGGGTGCATTCCATCACAGAGGATTAATGTCTGGGAAATGCTGTGAGATCCTCCATTGAAAGGGGATGTATGAAATGCGAATCTTGGGCCCTGCAGGACTTCACAGGTGTTGCTAGTCTTTACTTTAGAGACACTTGGAACTTGATGGACACAGTGGGCAGGGCCCTTAGATCACCTGGCTCCAAATGAACAGGGCTAGGGATTGCTGAGTACTTCTGATCCCATCCAACAGATACACACACTCAGGAGTCTGCTCAGAACTTAAATGAGCACTCTCCTGAGCCAGCGCTAATCCTAATGTATCAGTAAGGCTACGACTGAATCAGGGTATTTTTAGTAGAAGTCATGGACAGATCACAGGCTGTGATATTTTTTATTGCCCGTGGCCTGTCCGTGACTTATACCATAAATTCCCCTGATTTAATCTTAGAGGGAGGAGTGCTGCCGTGGGGGTGGGGAGAGGAGAAGCCCACGAAACCAGAGACTGGGGGGAGAAGCCCCAGGGGACCACAGGCTGCTCTGGCCACCCCAGGATTGCTGCCGGGAGCCGCTGAACTGCAGCTACTCCCACTGCCCCCAGGACCACTGCTCAGGTGGTCCCCAGGGTCAGCCGCATCGGCTGCTGCTCGGGCGGTCCCCAGGGCCAGCTGCCAGGGGCTGCCAGAGCATCGGCCAGTGCAGCTGTCCCTGGGACCAGGGATGCTCCATCAGTGGCCACTGTGGCTGTCCCCAGGGCCACCTGACCAGCTGCTCGGGTGGCCCTGGGGTCAGTCACACTGGCTGCTGCAGAAGTCACTGAGGTCATAGGAAGTTACAGAATCCATGATTTCTGCAACCTCTGTGACAAACATGGAGCCCTACGTACCAGTATTGTTTCTGGTGGCAAAAGAGATGTTTTACTGGATGTGTTCAACTGACAACTTTGGCTCTACTCTTCCGCTCCAACCTTTGGAAGTGTTTGAAATCTGAATCCAGACCTAGACATGAATTTTGCATCTACCACCTATCGCTGTAACGGGAAGAACGAAACCCTTGGATCCAAGCACAGCTGAATTTTAAGGTATAAAAATGTGGCTTCTGTTCCCATCAGAGTCTTGTACCACACTCACCACCTTCCAGTGGTGCACTAAATACCATGACTGACAGCTGTCACACATGGTTTCTTCTTTCTCTCTGCCTCTTCCCTGGGGTGAATTGTGTGTGTAGTGTAATGGTTTGGTAGGAGTCCATGGTATGGTTTTTCATATATTCTGCACTAACTCTAGATGAGTGAAGGCAGGTTGAAGACATGTACCTTGCCCTTGGAGAGGAAAGTTTGTGCCGGTCCTTAGTCCCTGGGAGAGTTTGTTCCACAGTCCCAATCCACCCCCTGAGAAAGCTCTGTCTCCTGCACAGACAAGCGTTACCCTTATTGTAGAAAGTACCTGAACCGCAGAGCTGTCAACCAGGGTCCTCATCCGGGAGCTTTAGGCCATCTTTTAGATACCCTGGGCCCAGGCCACTGAACACCTGAAAGGTAAGGACCCAGGGCTTGATTCAATGTTCTTTGGGAAGCCAGTGTAGCCAGGAAAGGACAGCGCTGATGTGCTTGTGGTAGCCCATGTTGTTACTGAGATTAAGTCTTAAGGGTTGATCTCTTTGTGTCCTGATATATTATAGCTGAATCCATATTTTGCAGCATGAGCTCATTTCTATACATAACAGAAGCTGGTAATAGATGACACTGAGCCTTGGCAACTCATCAGAGAGAGTATGCAAAACAAAGCAGATGTTTTCCTTTCTTTATGATCTTAAACGGAAAGAAGTGGCCACCTACTCCATCCACTGGGACCCAATGTGCAACTGCTAGCTACCACAATCTCGTTACGCCTTCCAGTCTCATTTCAAAACAGTCTGGTCCTTGCCTTTCCCTTGAGTAGTAAACGTGACTTATTCTAAGACAATGGGTTCATCTTCCAACTTCTTTCTGGTTTACTGGTTTTCCTCCCCCTCTTTATTCTTTTAAGTTCTTCCAATCATTCTGCAAGCGAAGCTTTTGTTTCTGTAGGGCCAAATCCTCAACTGGTGTAAACAATGTGGATTTGCAGCAGCTGAGGTTTTAGCCCACAAAGCTGATTTGAAACTTCACAGAACCACAGCTCTAAACCTGTGTGAAAGTGGTATCCATCATCCATATACTCCATCTCCCACAGGCCAGATCCTCAAGCCAAAAATGTAGAATATTTTAAAGCATGAGTTTCCATGCTCCAGGGGAATTACAGCTTGAACTCCACTTCTCCCACTGGGCCGGCAGATATTGATTCACCAGTGCATTTCCTTTAGAGTAACTTATTATAGTCGCCCCTCCCTTAAAACACTGTAGCACTACAACAAACACTGCTTTTCCACCAAGTCCTGTTGTGTTTTATTAACCACTTTTTGCATACACACACTGGTGCATACATGTGTAATCCACACACCTCCTGGGTGTGGTGTTCTTTGTGGGGGAAGAGAGAGGCTCATGCACTCACCTCTAGTGGTGTCAGGTTCAATCCCATCCGTCAATGTCCAGGGTCTATCAGCGTTACACATGCACACATATACTCACTGACTCAGACCTTGCTTCAGCAAAGCAATTAAGCACGAATTTAACCTTTAGCACATGAACAGTTCCACTGACTAGCAGACGAGTCATCTCCCAGAAAAGTTCAGCAAGTATTTAAGAATGGGTGTCGCAAAGAGGCTTGTTGAAAAATCAGTGGGCCTGGGGCAGCAAAACTCCTGCAGGTTACTTGAAAATCTCAGCCTAGGTGCTTTGTTGGGCAGGGGCTTCACTTGGTAGAAGCAGTAACATTTTCTCACACACCTGTTTTCCACCAGCTGACAAATGGAAATGGGTTGAGTTAAATGCAGAGAACAGAACTTTAGGGAGCTGGGCTCTGAACTTTGCAGATGACCCCTAGCTTTATGAAGCACTGAACCAGAAGCCTTGGTTAGAAAATCCCTGACAGTTGGAAAATTTGGCTCTGGGCCCTGTGCCTTGTTGAAAGATCTGACTTGTCAGGAGAGAGATTGCATCAAGGGTGCCTGTTGCTAAAAACTGAGCTGCTCTCCCAGTTTGTGGTGTGCTTTGGCCAGACTGCAGAGGCAATCGGGCTTCCTGTTGCTGGCAGAGGATGAAAGATTATAGACACTCTTTCAAAATGAGAGCAGGAAGGGAAAACGTGCAGAAGATTCTGGGGGTTCTCTTTTTGAAGGGCATGTCTGGGTATGTTCATTCTAGAGGGAAGATGTAGAGGAGACATGAAAGCTGCCTCCAGGCATGTAGAAGGGATTTGATCCAGAGGACCAAATTCACTTCCTTTCCCATTAGGCGGTGGAGGGAGACTAGGTAGGTGGGGCAGGGAGAAGTGAGGTTAAGCATTAGAAGATGTAGCATCCCAGCATCAAAGGGCATGGCTGACCGGCTAAGAATGAGGTCTGTGGTGTACAAGCCCATTGATACAGAAGCAACAGGCCAATGCTGAGTGCTTTGGCAAACCTCACCCTGAGTAACTTGCATGGAGTCACACTGGAAGGCTGTGGAAGAGCTAGGCCTTGAGCCCAGTGTCACGTTATTGATTTGAACTGGGATCACATAGAACATGGTTGCAACCAAAGTCATGTAGTGGCACCAAATCTTGTATAAAGGGGGTCAAATGAGATGTCTAAGACCAGATTATAGTTGCTGGTTACAATTATGCTGTCTAAATGTATCAATTTTGTAGTTGAAGTTATGATTACTGACTCTATACTATCTGAATTTCAAACCTCTGCTATGTTTCTTGGTGACATCCCAGACAAGTAGGTGTTAGCTCTGCCTAGCCTGCTTGATGGCCCATTAAGGACCATCAGCTATACAATTGACCCATTGAGAGAAGGCAGATATGCCTTGTAACTCAGCAAAGTATGCAGTGACTTGCTCATGAGACTCCAGACTCCATTTTGCTGTAATTTGCCACAGTAAGAACAAAGAGGTGTTCTTACACCTGGAAAAGACTATAAAAGGCTGATGCCTCATCTCCGTCTTGTCTTCAGTCCTGCTTCTTACATCTGGAGGGACTTTGCTACAAACAGAAGCTTTGAACAAAGGACTGAATAGTGCACAGATAA
>NC_133775.1:66111994-66130385 GCF_003597395.2 Chelonoidis abingdonii | reverse complement strand
GAGTGTCTAAGGGAATTGCTTGTGTGACTTGTGGTTAGCCAGTGGGGTGAGACCAAAGTCCTCTTTGTCTGGCTGGTTTGGTTTGCCTTAGAGGTGGAATAACCCCAGCCTTGGGCTGTAACTGCCCTGTTTTAAGCAATTTGTCCTGAATTGGCACTCTCAGTTGAGTCCCGCCAGAACCAGCATTACACCCAGCCTCTTCCAACGTGGCCGTGTGACCTCAGTCCTTCATCCTTCAGAGGTGGGATGAGTCGAGGGGTCTTGTGGCTAAGGTCCTGTGCTGAAAGCTGGGCTCAGGTGCTGCCCACTTCCCATGTGGCCTCAGGCCGGTCAGCAGCAGATTTTCTGAAGCGCTCAGCACTGGCCTGTTGACTTAAACAGATGCAGAATTAGGCTAGTGCTGAGGTTTTCTGAACAAGCCACCTTTAGACTCTGTGCTTCTGTTCCTAATCTGGAGAATGGGGATATTCCTTCCTTCCCTCTCAGGCACATGGTTAGAGAGAATTAACTGAAGGTGTGTGAGGTGCTGAGACACAATGGTGACGGGAGCTGGATAAATTGACTGTATGTCATTCAGAGAGAACCTTCAAACCCCACATTCCCTCTGTGTGGAGATTAAAGACTTCTCAGAAGCACAGGGATCTGCCCCTGTCCATAAATCCTCTCTCAGCACTGTTATGCAGTGTGCAATGTTGGCCTGTTTCCCTCGTAAGGCAGACATGGCTGTATTTCAGGGGCGGAGTGAGTCCTGTAGCTATAGACGATCTAGAGTACTCTGGGACTCTCTGCAACGAAGAGATTCTGGTGAATGTGAGTCTTTACTGTGTGTTTATATTGGAGCAATTCATCAATGGAATAGATACAGAGAGATGCCACAATATTCCTTTCTTGAGTATTACTCAAACCAGACAGCCTAACAAAATAGGCTTCCTGATGCAGGAATGTGTTTCTGAACTCTGCTCTTGTAGCAAGGAGACATTAGCCTGACACTTCATTTTGCTTTCCCCTTTCTACCCACTGCAAAATCCTACCTCAATGCCTCATCATGGTGCAGCGGTGACCCTGGCCGTCTGACAACTATGGTAGAGGGGCGTATGCCCTGGTAGATCTAACCATGTAGCAAAGATGTCAGACTAGAATGAGGGGGGATTTGATAGCTGCTTTGAACTACCTGAAAGGGGGTTCCAAAGAGGATGGATCTAGATTGTTCTCAGTGGTACCACATGACAGAACAAGGAGTAATGGTCTCAAGTTGCACTGTGGGAGGTTTAGGTTGGATATTAGGAAAAACTTTTTCACTCAGAGAGTGGTGAAACACTGGAATGGGTTACCTAGGGAGGTGGTGGAATCTCCTTCCATAGACATTTTTAAGGTCAGGCTTGACAAAGCCCTGGCTGGGATGATTTAGTTGGGGATTGGTCCTGCTTTGAGCAGGGAGTTGGACTAGATGACCTCCCTTCCAACCCTGATATTCTATGATTCTATCCAATCCAAGGAGGAGGATTGCTCTATCAGAGGAAAGAGCGTTTTTCCTTCTCTTTAGAGGTCGAAGGCTAGCTAAGCCAGAGGAGGTACGTATGCCTGCCTGCCTAGCCAGTGCGATGGCTTAAAGCTAATGGCTAAAACAACACAAGTAAATGGGTCTTAGTTCCCTGCATGTCATCAAACCGTTCTTTGGTGGTGGAGTGGAAATTGAGCGATGCGAGGTTGCTAAAAATGTCAGGTGCTAGGCCCACATGGAAAAGGACAACCCTCGCTGTGTGTACTTACAATTGTAGGTTGCTGCTGAGGGAGGAAACGTTAAACCATCTGATGGAGGAGAAGAAAAGGATAAGATGCAATATCCTCGGTATCTGTTAAATCCGATAAGAAGGAGTTGGAAGTCAACTGGAAGGATAGAAGCACTGTGAGACTCGGAAAGGGAGATGGCACTAGAAACATTGGAAGAGTTGGATTTATCATCAGTAAGGACTGGGTTTCGAAAGTCATATCATGCCAGCTAATATCATCACGTATTGGTGTGCTGCATCTTAGATGGAGTGAAAAACTATTCTCAAGGTCATCCAGACCTATGCACCCACAAGTGCAAGTGAAGACAAAAGTGGAAGAATTCTACCAAGAGCTCAAAAGCGCCCTCACGCAAAAGTCCACTTACACTGTCACGCTGGGAGATTTCAGTGCTAAGGTCGGGCGAGGGAAAGCTGGTAAAAGTTCATAGGGAGATATGGCAGCGGTGAAAGAAATGAAAGAGGAGACAGGCTGGTAACGATGGCAGAAATAAAAGAACTGTACGTGGCAAACACCTGGTACAAAAAGAAGATTGCTAAAAGGTGGACGTGGATTGCACCAAACGCAAAGAATAAGAATGAAATCGACTATTTTTTAGTCAATAAAAGGCGCATCGTTCAAGACGTCTCTGTGGTGCAGCCCTTCAACACCGGCAGTGACCATCGCCTGCTTAGAATGAAGTTGATTTTTGACGAAGTAGTGGAAACGAAAGCTTTACAGATGGCAAACAGGAAACAGCGCCTGAAGACATTCAATGAAGCAAATATGAAGAAAGCGACTTCTGGATTTGACTGGAGCCAGACAGAAAAGTGTGATGTGGACTATAGTATCTTTGCTGACAAGCTGAGATGTTGCATAAAAGCAGCTGAAATTGAAAAGATGAAGACGGCAAAGCGAAGAATCTTGAACGAAACGAAAAGCTTGTTAGAGAAGCGGAGAAATATGAAAAGGAGCTCAGATAACAACCTCGAGCACTCCATTCTGTGCAAGCTTATACAGCAAAAACTGAAGGACAACTTTGAGAACTTCCGGAAAGACAAGCTCCTTAAAACAGCTGAATCACGCAAGAGCCTTAGGACATGCAAGCGGGAACTGGCGCAGTATAGATTGAGTGTAAGAGCATTGAAGAACAAGGACAGAGAGACAGTAATTCACAGGGCAGGGATGGAGGAGGTCTGCAAGGACTTCCATACAGAACTGTTCAAATCAAGAATCAACGTCCCTCTCCCAATGCTCCAAGAGTCAGAAGAACATGTCCCCCCAATAATCATCAGCGAAGTCCGAAGCACACTACACCAGATGAAGAAGGGAAAAGCTCTAGGCAAAGATGGAATAACGTCAGAAATGATTTCTGCATGAGGCAAAAAACTTTGGAAGGCCCTCGCTTTTAGATTCAGTTGATATCTCAAAGAAGGAAAAATATCATCAAGCTGGAAGGAGTCGAATACCATCTTGCTGTACAAGAAGGGGGAAATCGAGAAAATCTTAAGAACTATTGCCCTATATTCCTGCTCTCTCATATCTATAAAAACTCTTTACAAAGGTGATAACGAACCGACTCTCACAGATGAACAACAGCCGAGAGAGCAGGCAGGGTTTCGAAGAAATTTCAGCACGATCAACCATATATTTACCCTTAGCCAGCTCCTAGAAAGAGCAAGGGAATACAAATTCCCGCTGTGCATTGCTTTCGTCCACTATGAAAAGGCCTTCGATTAGTGTCGAGTTCAATGCAATATTAAAGGCACTCTCAGAGCAGGGCATTAACCTGCAATACATCAGTTTGTTGAAGGAAGTGAATACTGGATGTACAACAGACATTACTCTCCTTGAAACTCTCCTCTGCATCCCAATCGAGAAACGATTTCACCAAAACTATTTACCATGTGCCTTCAAATGGTTATGAACAAGATCAATTGGAGGAGTGGTGTTAATATAAATGGAGAATGATTATCTCATCTCAGATTCGTGGACGACGTACTAATTGCCGAAAGCACCAACCAACTGCAGAGCATGCTACGAAGACTTGACAAGAAAAGCAGTCAGGTCGATCTGAAAATGAACCATTGCAAAACAAAATATATGCGATCAGACGTCTTACAAAAAGCCTGAATAACGTTAATAGGAGAAGAAATTGAAGAAGTGGAACAGTACATATATTTGAGCCAAGAAGTTAATATGCGCCAAGACATGAAAGGAGAACTCTTGCGAAGGATTCAGGCAGTATGATGTGCGTTTAATTCCATCAAGGACATCCTCAAAGGGAAAATCGACAAGACCACACATACAAATATCTTCAATTCAACAGTACTGCCAGCCATGCTGTATGGCAGTGAAACATGGGTACTGACGAAGAGAGAAGAACAGCAGCTGTCCGTAGCTGAAAGGGCAGTGGAACGAGCTATGTTGGGAATTTCCCTTCTGGATCGTATCCCAAATGAAATAACTAGAGAATGCAGCGGTATGAAAGATATTATTGTGGAAAGCAGATATAAGATACGATGGACGGGCCACATAGCACGGTTCACGGACAATAGGTGACCACAATCATTACGGAGTGGTACCCGTGAGAACAGAAAAGACCACCTGGTCGGCCTCCAAGAAGATGGGAAGATGACATTATAAAACGTTTTGGACGAACGTGGAGAAGAAAGGCAAGAATGTGAGAAGAATGGTGGATGTGTTGTGATCGGCGCAGTCTTAAAGACAGCTGAAGACCGATTGATCCAGGTGGTTTCTACTCATTTCCCACTTGCAGTCTTCTCATGACCTTTTCTTTAGCGACAAATATACTGTATTGTGTAGATTTTAATTACAGCCACTAGGGGTTGGACGTCTATGTGCTATATTAATATGATGTACTTATATATATTGCAACTACATCAAAAGATCATTATGAAGGCTGCATGGTCATGCATGCAAAAGTTAGGAGAGTCCAGAATTTAGGTTGCCTGCATTGAGGGGTCAGGTGTGCAGAAAGGGGCATGGAGTCCAGCAAAGGGCTGGCCCCGGTTTCTGTCACCAGATCCATTGCTGGGTCTGTCTCCCCTCCTCCCATTGCCCATTTTCATACCACGGGGATGGGATTCTTCCTGTCAAAATGTGGTTTTGTCATGTTTGCTTGGGACAACTGCTGTGAGGCGTTTCTGGTACAAAATGCAGATCTGAATTACAAAGCACCCCCCAGAGATGGCCCTGCTTCAAGTATGGCTCTGTTTTGACGAGTGACTATGGAAAAATGGCACCTTCAAACTCAGTAGATTCTTTGTTCACAGGTGTCACATCAGCTCACTTTAGTGCCTACAGTACATTTACACCATTTAGCCTGGAAGAGCCAGCAGAGCTAAGTAGGCAAGCTGGGTTCTATTCTTTCTTGCATGTCATCCACATTCCAAACAGTTACATCTGTTACAACCCCACAATAACTCAGTTACAATCCTCACCTAGCCTCTTCAAAGTAATGCGGTTTCACCCGTGTCACTGGGGACATAATGAGAAGACCATTAGGTTGCACAGATGCCTAGTGAGGACTGCAGGATCTTTACCCTGGTGATGATGCTTGAGAAGAAAGAACCTGGCTTGGCTCTAAGGAAGGCAGGCACTAAAAAAAACCATACCACCACTTTAGCTGAAAACTGGGAACCTTGCTATGGTAATACCTGAGAAGCAATAGTGCAGAACCCCATGATGAGTCACTTTTCAGAGCAGGGCTGCGCTTGAAAATTTGCCTCTAATTTGACGAGTCGTCACATAATAGGGTCCCTTTTAACTAAATAGTCCTGCTTTCTATGGAGACTGAGTGTCAGATCTGATGCCTTTCCAGAAATGATTGGTTTGTAAAGAATTCTTGTAGGCACCCAGCAAATCTTTTAATTTTTATTATTAAAATCAAGATAATCCGAAATCACATCTTGTGTTGATCTGTCCGCATCATGTTTGTTCTCCAAAGCATCATCCAAATGATTGTTTGACAGAGGAATGATGACGGTAAGTCAAGAGTTTCTGTTGATGGCAACTGGGCCACGGGACAGAATATTGTTTTTGTTTTCACATGTTGTCATGGTATAATTCCCCACTCTGAACCTTAGCGTCCAAGAGATGGGGTACCAGCAGGAATTCCTCTAAGCTCAATTACCAGCTTAGAGCCTGTAGCACTGCCACCAACCAGGAATTCCAGTGCCTGGTACACTCTGGTCCCCACAAAACTTTGCCCGGGAACCCCCCAAGACCCAGACCCTCTGGATCTTAACACAAGGAAAGCAAACCCTTTCCCCCACCGTTGCCTCTCCCAGGCTTCCCCTCCCTGGGTTCCCTGGAAGATCACTTGTGAATTCAAACTCTTGAATTCTTGTAAACAGAGAGGAAAATTCACCTTCCGCCCTCCTTCTCTTTCCCCCTCCCGACTACTTCATCTGATGAGAGAAATAATCTAACCACAGAGAGAAATTAGCTTCTCTCCCCCTTCCTCCGGTTACTCCACCAATTTCTGGTGAATCCAGCCCATCCCCTGGTCTGCACCAGAATACAAAAACAATCGGTTCTTAAACATATCAACTCTTTAATTAAAGAGCTTAAAAAACCAGTAAATTATCTTGTAATTAAATGAATATGTACAGGTCTTTCAGAACTATGACACTGGGACTACCCTCCCAGCCGTTACAAGTTCACAAATTAAAAATTTTTTCGCAAAATACCAGTCTTTGCACTCCTCCCAGCCAACTACAATTTGAACTCCTTCCAGCCAAATTGCACATTTGCAAATAGAAAAGAAACATACACCTACGTCCATCTACTCAGTACTTACTCATTTGAATCTTAAGAACCTGCCTTAATCTCAGGGAGATTGGGACGAAACTGGTGCACATCTGGTCCTCCTGACGCCCCAGACCCGTGAACAACAACCAAAAACTAACAGCACACACAGAAACTTCCCTCCCTTAAGATTTGAAAGTATCCTGTCCCCTGATTGGTCCTCTGGTCAGGTGACAGCCAGGCCTACTGAACTTGTTAACCCTTTATAGTCAAAGAGATATAAAGTACTTCTGTGCTATTAACTTCTTATCTGTTTATGACACATGTGCATTGGTATTAGTCTGGAGTTGCTGCACTGCGGCCTCTGGAGTCATACAGGTTACATTTGGCCATGGTTCTGGCCGCTTCTGAAACTGTATTCCCAATAATACTGTTGCTGCCTTGGCCCAAACAGTTAGCCAGTATCTGGGGCCTTGCAGGATTGTTTCTCTCAGGAAGGGAAATCAGTGATAGAAGTTAGGTCTGTTCTTGGTGTAATCTTGTTTGTTTACAAAGCCGGTCCACAAAGTCCTGTGTCCCAGAACTCAGTGGAGTGCTCAGAAATCCCCAGGTCTGCCACTCGAGGGAGCCCTGTGCTCAAGGAGCCCTGTCCCTTGGCATCCTCTCAGGGTCACACTCACAATTCCTTCTGCTGACTTTCCTTCTCCAACACACGTGCTGCACCCAACATCCAAGCCCCTGCACTTGCAGGCCAGGGTAATCCCTGTTAGTCTACCCGGGTTAGCTCTGGCCTGCCAGGCAGCCTGTTGCCCTAGGTAGTCATCACCATTATCTGCAGCTGTTTTTATTACATGAAAGGGCTTGATTGCATATCATGATCAACAGAATTGAAGCTAGAGGGTCCATGTTCCCTGGGACTGTTATTGAGGGAACACCAAGGAAATGGGGAATAGGGGAGTCAGGCTGGAAACAACTCAGCCACAGGGACAGAGCAGTCCACAGGGTTTGTGAATGAAACAGGTTGCTCCTTCTCTTGAGCCTGCTTGACACCCATTGGCTGTAATGGAGTCTGTGGCTGTCTTGAGGTCTAAGACTACCCCCGATGACAGCCATTAAGATATGTTAACATAAGAGTATTCACCATTGCCCCTAGTACTTTCCTCCAAATGACAAGCCATGGCTGGGTGATTGTGCAAATATCACCTTTGCTGCAGGAATACAGGATTGATGTCAAAACCTTGAGAGACGAGCGTAGCTGGGGACGAGGGAGCAGGGGGACTAGCCGCTCCCCCACTGAGCACATTTTCCAAAAGTAGCGCCTTAGTAGGAATTTGTAATAAAGTAGAAAGGTCCCGGATTTCCCCCCTCCCCTTTCCCCCCATGCAAGTGAGACACTGCTGATTGGCCGCCTGGGCCGGATGAGCGGCTCCCATTGGGCTTCCAGCAGCCAGACCCGCCCCCACCCCCCCGTGCCTCAGCACCCTGTGGGGGAGGGGCTGTGTGCTGGCAGCATGTTTAACTTTGGCTCCAGAGGCAGCCAGTGGCTCGAGCTGCGTGGTGGTAAGGGGGAGTCCAGGCCAGGGAGCAGGGGGAGGGTTGGATGGTTCGGGGAGGGGGACTTTCTGGAGGTGAGAAGAGGGGCTGGGGCAGTCAGGGAGCAAAGGGGGGTTAGATGGGTTGGAGGTGGAAAGAGTCCCAGACATCCTCCCAACAGCAAAACACAAGCATATAAAAGCCAGCCTTCAGTGTGACGTACTATCAGATAGCCCAGGCAGCCTGCACAGCACTCGGCCTGCTTGCCTGAGCTGTGTTAGGTTGGAAGATGCAGCCTGCGTGATTTAAAGGTCCCAAGCACTGCTGAAAGAGCTGGGAAAGTTGCAAGCTTTCTCTGCTGGGCTTTTCGTCTGGGTAATACAATGCAAACCTGCTTCAGGCACCGCACACGAGATATTTATTGAGGAAGTTTATGCATCTCACAGCTTAAGCTCCTCTAAGCTTGCAGCCATAGCACAAAAGGATTTGGGAGCAGTTAACAATTCTGTGTGGTTAAGAGATTTTCATTTCCTGGGCCTTGCTACCCAATCCCACAGGGGAGGCTGAGTGAGTAGCCCCACTTGTCCTCTGCAATCCCTTCGCTGCTTCTTTCCCTTGTGTTTGCAAGGGTGTCATTAACATGCTGGATCCGAACGCCCCTCCCCCAGGCCTTCCCTCCAGAGAGACAGCCTCCTGGCTTCTCCTTTTTCCTCACTTTCTCCTTCTCTCCGTCTCTGCGCTTTTTCTGCATGCGCCGTCCCTTTGTCTGTACTCTCTCCTCTCCCCATGCACTGTATTAAGCACGCCTCTGCCTCTCTTGCTTATGAGCTCTGTGCTGGGATGGTAGAGGCAGCACTATTGTGTTCTCTGCTAGGTCTGTTTGGATCAGACTCTAAAAATCAAGCACTCCCTTTGATAGCAGTATCCCTCTGCCCGCTTGCAAAGGCTTCTGGCTAAACACTAAAGCCAGGTGCTAGGGCAGAAGCAGCTACCCATGTACCCTCAATGGCAGGAGCTGTGCGTGGTCCCTTCCCCACCCCACTTTGTATTATGGGGTGTGTCTTGGTGTATATTGGGAGTCCTGTTGGGAGAGTGGTTGGATAGGTGAGGGAGACCTGGCGGTCTGTCTGGGGGCAGGGGTGTGGATGAGGGTCGGGGCAGTCGGGACAGGTAGGAGGTAGGGTCCTAAGAGGGCAGTTGGGGGGGGTCTCAGGAGGGGGCAGTCAGGGGACAAGGGGCAGACAGGCTTAGGTAGAGGGTGGGGTCCTGGGTGGCAGTTAGGGGACAAGGAGCAGGGGGGTGTTGGGAGTTCTGAGGGGGGCAGGAAGTGGGAGGGAGTGGATGTAATTAGTAATTTGATATGTCATGTGGCACCTTTTTTTATGTGTTCGCTCTCCCTGATGTTACCCTGGGTACGCCACTGGGATAGATTGTGTTCTCAGTTCCACCAATCCACTGACTTCAGGAAAGATACGTATGCAGTATTGTTATAGCTGTGTTGGTCCCAGGATAGTAGGGAGACAAGGTGTGGGAGGGAATATCTTTTATTGGATCAACTTCTGTTGGTGAGAGAGACAAACTTTCAAGCCACATAGAGCTCTTCTTCAGGTCTGGGGAAGTGTGGTGGGGCAGTTGCCCCAACCCAGTAAACAGGGGTTAAAAGCAGCCCTGGAGAGGGCTGCAACTGGAAAAGCTGGGCTGATTAAGGAAGCATCGATCAGGGCCCAGCTGGCCCTTATAAGGGGGCAGTGGGCCAGGAGCTAAAGCCAGGCTCTCTCTCTAGCTGTCTGAGAGAGGAGGACCTAGTTGCCTGGGAAGCTGAGGAGGTACCTAAGTTGGAGCACTCCTGGGGAAGGGCAGAGGGAGCTCTAGCCTAACAAAACCCCGGGCTGCCAGCCTAGTTAAGGGCCCACAAAAAGGTACTAGGGCTGCAGAGGAGTTGCCTAGGAATAGGCCGAGATAGCTGGTCCAATCCCCCTTGCCGATGATGAGTGGTTTATAGACTGCAGACTGCCCTAGGGAGCAGGGGCTAGATGATGACTGGCAGTAGCCACTGAGGCAAAGTGGTGATAGGGGCTTGGGGGCTCCCCTGGGTGGGGAAACCCAGAAACTGTGAGGGTACTGCAGAGGGCAGAACCCTGAGAGAAAGGGCACCGGGGTCTGGGAGGGACACGAGGGGCCAGTGTCAGCTCTGGACTGGGAGAGCTAATTCCTGGGATAACCAGCAGGAGGCACCACACCAGTGAATCGTCACCCCACCACAGGAAGGTACTGCCAGCCTCACAGCAACATGCAAGATGTAAAGATGTTCAAGCTACATGCCAGTGGAACTGACAACAAAACTTGGCCATCCTGTATTGATCTATAAACAGGCAGGTCCCAACATGCTATAGCATATAAACACACGGGACATATCCCACACCTCCCCCTCAGGGGTTTGCCTTTATTGGTAAGTGAAATAGCAACACAGCTGACATCTCAGAGCAAACATTCTTTTTGTCTTACAGTGCCTAGGGATTTTCACTTCAGAACTTCTGTTTCTGTCGCTAGTTCCCTGTCACTCAAACTCTTTTCAGCTCAGGCCCCCTTCAGTCTGACCTCAACACGCAGAGTAGAAGTGGGGAGGAAATGTTTTTGAATATATATATTTACTGTCCCAGACTGGGACAAATGTCAGATTTTCACAAAACAATTTTTTTTGCGTTAGGTCAGTTGAAATGCTTTGGTTCAATAATTTTGAAACTTTCAATTTTGCTTTTCAGTCTAATTCACTTGCATTTTTAAAACAAAATAATTTTGTTTACCATGAGTGAAGGTGACTGGACTAGATGACTCCTCGAGGACCCTTCCAGTTCTGCGAGACTATCATTTTGTATTTTCATTTTGAAAATCCCAAAACAAATCCTGAAGAAATTCTAAATCTCCCCCTCCCCCCCCCCCGCCAACTGTTTTGAGTTGGGAGATTCACTGCAACCAAACCTGTTATGTGAACAGTCAGGATTTCGATATATTGGCATGGTTAGTCAAAAAATTCCCTACCAGTTTGAATGCAGACTATATTCAGTGACTAACTGTAGCATTCAAGCATCGGACAGCAGAGTAGCTCAACAGAGGAACTAGATATCTCACATGGGGCTGATATAAATGATGTATCTTCCTAAACTGCATATAGGTCACTTTCACTGTTCTTGATGCTCTCATGAAATCCAGTTCTTAATAGATGTATACGTAAGTCATTTTGCATTTGGACTCTGCAGTGGTGACTCTGCACCCTTGAGAGCACCCCCTTGTGTCTGGGCATGAGGTTGCCGGGCTTTTCATCTGTTGCGCCCCCTTCAGGCCATCTGTCATTGTGCACCACTCAGGCCTCTAGCTGAGAAGGAGCTACTTCAGACCCCTTCCAGAGTAACAAGAAAAGGTCCAAGTGTCATGCAGAGTCATGCAAAGTCCCAGAAAACCATTGGGCCCTGTGCTCAATGCTTTCCTGGGGTTCCACTGCCTTTCTGCAGCCCTGTTCTCAAGCACTGTTCTGCTCAACCTATGCCAGCCAGCCTGGCTGCTCCCTGCAACTTCTCCCCCAGATGGAAGTACTGCTGAATCCTATTAATAAAGCCCAGGTGTCTGAGTTATCACCTGATCCTTCTTTAGTCTCGCCCTCCTTGATTGACAAGTGATAATCTAATTACCGCCCAGATGGAGTGAATGTGCCAAACTGGCCTTTAACCCTTTCTCACCCATGCTGGGGGTACACCCCATAACAGACTGTAATTGTGATGAACATGGCATATTTTATCAGTCAGATGCTAATTACAGATAGACCTAACCTGGAGGTGGAACTTCCAATCTGACTGTCCCCTTTCTCAATTTTTGGAGGATTAGGGTGAGTTCAGAGTGGAATCCCCAGCTCTGAATTCTACCCACTTATCATTTAGGTTCCAGGAGTGATCCAAAAAGCAGAACAGGCTCTTTTTCCAGATGTGGGTCAGATGTGTTCCATGGTGGGTTAAACCTCTCAAAAACAGTTGATCTGGTGAGATTTACTCAATTTCAGGCGGAAGTTAATGAGACTGGATTATGAGATTTCAGTCTCACTGAATCCACGATGGAACCCTAGCCCATACTGATCCCCGAAATCTGAGCCCTGTCCTCCATGTAATCCAGCTCCAAACACTGCCAGCGTGTTTCACCTCCCTTTAACAAATCTTATGTTGATGCCCATAATGCCTGCTTTCATGGAAAACAGAAGAAATGAAACGTATAAAATCCCCAAAGAACAGAGATAGTCGTTCGTGCCACATTTTGTCATGGCATTTATGCAGATTCTATCTTGTTCGCTCCAGGGTCATACACCATATAGACATGGCTACAGCAAACAGTGTTCCCCGGTGAAAGTGCATATGCATCATGTGGCATAAGTTACATAGCACGGGAATCCCTGCCCTCACTCCAGCCCTCTCCCCAAACATATTTCTGTAAGGGAGGAAGAAGCATGGCTTTGTGATTCAGGACTCAGGAAGTCTGGGTTAATTTCCTAGCTGTGCAACAAAGTGCTTGTGGGACCCTGAACTAGTCATGTAGGCCCAGATCTTCAGAGGTTTTTAAGCACCTAACTCACATTGACTTCATTGGAAACTAGGCGCTTGGCCCTTGGTTTTTTCTGTATGTTAGTCCTCCATCTGCCAAGAGGGGATAACAACATCTCCTTGCCTCCCCAGAGTGTTGTGAGGATGCTGGGAGTGCTACAGTGAACAGGGCAGCTCCAGGCACCAGCCGACCAAGCACATGCTTGGGGCGGGGCAGCACTCGGGTTTTTTTTTTTGGTTTGGCGGGGCGGCACTGGAGGGTTTTGTTTGTTTGTTTTTGTTTTGGCCGGGCAGCACACAGAGGGGGTATTGTTTCGATGGCGTGGCGCTTGGGGGCGGGCAGGGGCTTTGGTGGTGTGGCGCTTGGGAGGGGCGGGGGCTTGGGTGGTGTGGTGCTTAGGGGGCTGGGGGCTTCAGCAGCGTGGCGCTCGGAGGGGCGGGGGTTTCCGCGGCGTGGCACTGGGGTTGGGGGTTCGGCGGCTCGGTGCTTACAAGGGGGGTGTTATGGCAGGGTGGCGCTTTTTTTTTTTGCTTGGGGTGGCAAAATAGTTAGAGCCGGTCCTGACAGTGAAGTGGCCTTCAAATCCCTTCTTCCCATTCGCCAGAGAGGGGAATTGAATCTCACTCTCCCACATCCCAGATACATGCTCTAACCACTGGGCAAAAGGTTATAAGGGAGAGACTCCTGCCACCCCTCACCCATTTAAGTCATGCCAAAGTGTAACATTTTTTGGATTTGGCTTCACCCAAACTAATTTTTCCCTCAATTTGTTTCAGAACTGCCAACAAACCAATAATAATAATAAAAAAATATCAACTGTTCCCCCCACCTGTATATTCAAGTGGCTGGAACATCTATATGGGTGCCAACGAAGTGCCTGGTTACCAATGCAGTCAGTGAGGGTGTAGCCATATACTTATATATAGACTTCTCCAGGAAAATGAGCCACCATAATTTCATGTCACATTAGCATTCAGGGTAAAGTATTTAACTAGTCAGGTTGAGCATCAATAAAGGTTCCTATGGAGTCCTTATGCAGCCAAAACTCAAGTCAATGATACTTCACCCAGGAGTAGAGTTTGTGTTTGTGGATCCCCATCCAAGATCAGGGCCATCCTGTATAAAGCAACATAAATAGCTATCTTCTGCCCTGTTAAGGGAATAGGCAAACTTCCTGTACCCCTGCTTGGCTGATAATCAAGTATTTTCCTGTTGTGATTCATGATCTGAATACATGCCCACTGAAACATTGATCACTTCTGCATGCTTCCAAAGAAACCTTTGATGTTTTTATTCCCAAAAGCATTGCAGCAGGAAGTCAAAGAGTGAGCATAAGTATGGCATTTCCAGTTAAGGGAATATATGTGCGGTGGCCAAGACTTTCCAAAGGGGCTAGTGATTTGGGATGCTTTGGATTTAAGGTGTCTAAGGGCTTGGCTACACTGGAGAGCTGCAGTGCTGGTGGTGGGTTTACAGCGCTGCAACTTACTCTGTGTCCACACTTGCAAAGCACAGCCAGCGCTGCAACTCCCTGGCTGCAGCGCTGGCTGTACACCTGGTCTGCTTGGGGTGTAACGATTCCAGCGCTGGTGATGCAGCGCTGCTCATCAAGTGTGGCCACCAAAAGCGCTGTTTTTATTGGCTTCCATGGTATTAGGAGGTATCCCAGCATACCTTTTCAGCCACTCTGCTCATCATTTTGCACTCCACTGCCCTGGGCTCAGGTGACCACCCTTTAAATGCCCCAGGAATTTTAAAAATCCCCTTCCTGTTTGCTCAGCCAGGTGTGGAGTGCAATCAATCACTGACCATGCCTTCACACCCCAAATGAGCCCCACATGGAACACTTGTGAGCTGCAGGACCTCATCAGTGTTTTTGGTGAGGAAGCTGTGCAGTCACAGCTGTGCTCCAGCCATAGAAATTATGATACCTATGGCCAGATATCAAAGTCCATGCTGGAAAGGGGTCAATGAACAGGACACGGTGCAGTGCAGGGTTAAAGTAAAGGAGCTGTGGAGTGCCTATTGCAAAGCCTGTGAGGGAAACCGCAGCTCAGGTGCTGCCCCCACGACCTGCCGTTTTTACAAGGAGCTGGATGCAATACTTGGGGTGACCCCACTGCCAATCCGAGGACCACAATGGACAGTTCAGAGGGGGAGGGGGAGGGTGTAGAGGAAACCGAGAGTGAGGCTACTGAGGTGGTGGGAGACACCCTGAAGTCCAGGAGGCATGCAGCCAGGAGCTCTTCTCAAGCCAGGAGAAAGCTAGCCAGTCGCAGCAGCTGGAACTTCTTGGTGAAGAAGCATCAGAGGAGCAGGTTCCCGGTAAGCAGATTTATTTTTAGGATGGAACTGTTTTGGGAGAGGAGGGTGGGGGGTTATGGATGCCTGCATGCATGCCTAGATGTGGAATAGCCCATTGATGTGGTCTATCACGTTGCGGTAATCAGGCTCTGTAATCTCTTCAGAGTTTCAGCCAGAGCGTGGCAATGCACTTGCGCAAGTTTATAGGGAGAGCCACTGTGGTCCTTGTCCCAGTCAGGCTAATGCGTCTGTGCCGTGAAGGGGTGGACGGGACCACTGCTGCATACAGGCAAGCTGCATAGGGACCAGGGCGGAATCCACATTGCTGTAGAAGACCCTCCCGCTCTTCCCAGGTAACCGCAGCAGCGAGAATATCGGGGCAGGATAAAATCCTGTGGAAAATGAAGGGACTTTCCCCCCAGCTGCTCGTCTGTTCATGCACAGAAACCCCAAGGACTAGTTCAGTGCAGGTCCCCCCAACTTGCTGCTCTCTGCTTTCCCCAATGCACGGCACAAAACCCAGTGCAGCCCTGACTCAAGCAGCTCCCCTTCCCAGGTGAGCCGCAGCAGCAACATGGCTTCATTAATCACTCATTCCCCATTACTCACCATGTCTTCGGCTGCTGTGGCCTCTGTGCTATGTTTGCTATGTGTAAATGATGCTACAATAGTCTACAAACTCCTTCACTGTGATTATAAACAAATGCAGCCTCTGTAATAAATGTTTCTATTTCTCTGTTTTTTAAGTGTCCTTGAATCCTCCGGCCCTATCACAGCCTGCTGAAAGACTACAGAACTTGAGGAGGAAACCAAGAAAAAGCAAAGAAGATTTGGTGAAAGCAGTTATGAATCAGTATGCCAGAGAGAATAAGAGGCTGCAGGACTGAAGAGAGAAAATGCATCAGTGGAGGGAAACACAAAGCAGGAGAAAGGAATTGGCTACCAAGAAAAGCACAAAGCAGCTGATAAGCCTCCTGCACGCCAAACGGACTGTATGCAGTCACTCGTAGCCATGCAGGCAGATCACTACCGTGCTAACCCCCCTGCCCCCATCCCAAAGCTCTCTCCCTTGTGCCCCACTGTTTGCTCAAAACCCCTTCTCTCTAGCATCTGGTTCTTACCACCACCAGCTGCCCCCAACACCTGTACATTCACCTACCAGCCCTGAGAACTACGACCCTTACCCTATGCACTCAACCCCCATCACCATGCAGCATATTAATCCTGAAGTGCAGCAGGCATTGCACAGCACTCCAGGCAGGACATATTCAAACCTCTGACTGTACAGTTCAGCACCCTACCCCCCTGCTGCCCCTTTTATGTACTGTATTTTGAATAAATGATTTCTTGGCTTTTAAAAACAGTTTTTTATTATTGCAGAAAGTGAAACATACTGTACCCCAAGGGAAAAACAGGCACTGCAAATCATTGTAACCACTGCACTTCACTCCTGTGCAAGGCACCAAACATTACTGTTGGCTTTCAGCCTCAAATTGCTCCCTTAAGGCATCCCTAATCCTTGTAGCCCTGTGCTGGGCCTCTCTAGTAGCCCTGCTCTCTGGCTGTGCAAATTCAGCCTCCAGGTGTTGAACCTCGGAGGTCCATTCCTCACTGAATGTTTCACCCTTCCCTTCACAAATATTATGGAGGGTACAAGCACGCGGATATAACCGCAGGGATGCTGCTTTCCCCCAAGTCTAGCTTCCCATAAAGACATCTCCAGCGCCCTTTTAAACGGCCAAAAGCACACTCCACAGTCATTCTGCACCGGCTCAGCCTGTAGTTGAACCGGTCCTTCTCCTGTCAAGTTTCCCTGTATACGGTTTCATGAGCCAAGGCATTAACGGGTAAGCGGGGGTCTCCAAGGATCACAATGGGCATTTCGACGTCCCCTACTGTGATCTTCCAGTCTGGGAAAAAAGTCCCGTCCTGCAGCTTCGTGAACAGGCCACTGTTCTGAAAGATGTGTGCATCATGCACCTTTCCAGACCAGCCTGTGTAAATGTCAATGGAACGCCCACGGTGATCCACAAGGGCCTGGAGAGCCATAGAAAAATACCCCTTCCGATTAATGTACTCGGATGCCAGGTAGGGTGGTGCCAGAATAGGAATATGCATCCCATCTATCGCCCCTCCACAGTTAGGGAAAACCATTTGTGCAAACCCATCCAGAATGTCCTGCACGTTCCCCAGAGTCATGGTTCTTCTTAGCAGGATGTGATTAATGGCCCTGCAAACTTGCATCAACACTATTCCAACGGTCGACTTTCCCACTCCAAACTGGTTCGCGACCCATTGGTAGCTGTCTGGAGTTGCCAGTTTCCAGATTGCAATAGCCATCCACTTCTCCACTGACAGGGCAGCTCTCAATCTCATGTCTTTGCGTCGCAGGGTAGGGGCGAGCTCCTGACGCAGTCCCATGAAAGTGGCTTTTCTCATCCGAAAGTTCTGCAGCCACTGCTTATCATCCCAGACTTGCAGGACGATGTGATCCCACCACTCCGTGCTTGTTTCCCGAGCCCAAAGGCAGCGTTCCACGGTGCTGAGCATGTCCGTTACTGCCACAAACAATTTAGTGTCACACGCGTCAGGCGACTCGATATCGTTGGAATCCTCACTGTCACTTTGGAGCTGAAGGAATAGCTCACATAAATCGCACTGCACAGAGACTCACAATGGCACCAAACTGCTGGGATGTGAAGCGATGCACCACGGGGCATTGGGACAGGAAGTGGAATGACCCGCACCCTTCCGTCCCCTTCCCACGGCACCAAAATGGGACGAGGTGCTCTGTGGGATAGCTGCCCACAATGCACCACTCCCAACAGTGCTGCAAATGTGGCCACACTGCAGCGCTGGTAGCTGTCAGTGTGGCCACACTGCAGCACTGTCCCTACACAGCTGTACGAACACAGCTGTAACTCCCAGCGCTGCACATCTCCAAGTGTAGCCACACCCTAATTTGAGACTCCTTAATGAGGCCTAGTTTTTGGAGGGCCAGTGCTCAGCACTTCCTCCAAATCAGGCCCCTCTAAGCTGTCTCAGGTTGGGAACCCAGAATCACTGGTCACTTTGGAAAATCCTGACCCAGTTCTTTAAACCTCTAGAAGGAAGCCAGGCAGGACTGGGCTGGGGAAGGGTCGAGGCAGAAGCACTAAAGAACACGTGGCTTGGGTGACTCCTACAACTAGAGAGAGAAGGTCTTGAGGGAAGGGGCTGTCTTTGTGTTCTGTGGATATACAAAAGCAGCAAAGAGTCCTGTGGCACCTTATAAACTAACACGTTTTGGAGCATGAGCTTTCATGCCCCTCACAATGGAGCTGCGGTCTCAGCAGGGCCGGCGCTAGGATTTCTGATGCCCTAGGCGCCGGGACATTTCGCCGCCCCCCGCGTGGGTCTCGCGGCTCCCTGACCCCGGCAGCGCCGGCGC
>NC_133775.1:66073814-66111701 GCF_003597395.2 Chelonoidis abingdonii | reverse complement strand
GTCGCGGCTGCGCGCTGACCCCGGGGGCGCCCTAAGCTGCCGGGCTGCAGGCAGCTGCTGCCGCCGGCAGCTCAGACTACGCAGCGGCCGCCGCAACCATTTAAAAAATTTTCGGGGGGCGCCGCTTTTTGGCACCCCCAAATCTTGGCACCCTAGGCAACCGCCTAGTTCGCCTAAATGGTTGCACCGGCCCTGGGTCTCAGGCTGCTACGGCAAATAATAAATCATAGCAATCTATAGGCCTGATACAGGAGGGGATTTTCAAAAGGGCCTGGGAGAATTTGGAAAGTCAATGGGAGTCGGGTGTCTGAATCCCTTCAGTTCCTTTGGTAATCCCAGCCGTAATTAATAGCTTTTCACCGTTGATTTTATTAAATAAATATCATCTTAACAAAGCGCCTCCCTGTGCCAGGCCCAAGAAACTTTCGCTCATTTGAGCGCATTGGACAATCTGAATTCTTTTTGCAGAAAACTCATGATTGTTATTAACACTCTCTTTCTCAATGGGGCACCCTTGACCCAGAACAGGAATCACTGGGGACCAATGCAAAGAATTAGTCACTTTCTTTCAACCCTGAACAAGGAACTCTGAGTCAAAGTAGAGCATGTATATACCTAATACTTCTCTCTCTCTCTCATTCACTGTGGAGCTTCTGCCTAAAATCTTTGCCAGCTCCATTATGGCTGGCTTCCTGCTACAGTCCTAATGAAACTGCCTACATCCTGCCAACAGGGTGGAAGGGGCTCAGGGTAATGTAATGGACACATGACCACACACCCTACCGGCTGGCATGCTCACTTTTCAGTCAGCACAGAGCTTTGCACAAGGTTTTGATAAGTGAAGAACCTAGACACTCTGCGAGTGCTAATGGCAAGCCTGACAATTCAGCATCCAACTGCCCCCCCCCTAGAAATAACATCAGGGGGAGCTGCTGGTGTCCAGCGCTTTTGAAAATCTGGCTGGTTATTTAGCTGCCTAAATATGGATTTAAAATGAGATTTTCAAAACTGGATTAGGATTTTTAAGCACCTGACTTTAGGTACCCAGTCTGGAAAATCTTGGCCTTTGTTTTTAACTGGAAATATTGTTGCATAAGCAGAATAAATGGTAATATATTTAACCAATAGTAACCACATCATACATGTCACAGTTTATGGGACTGTTTGCATCTCTGGCTCCTTTCTGTATGCACCTCATCTCTCCGAGAGCCCCTCCTCATGCCCTCATTGAGCTGGGAGTGGAATTCCACAATTCTCCCACCCTTAGATGGGACCTGAGTGCAATGCACCACCTGTGCCAGCTGCTTATTACTATGCAGGTACAGCTTCAGGTGATATAATGCCGAACAGCCTACACACGTACTTGGAGTAATTGTACATGGCATTACAAGCTAAGATAGATGGAATGCCCCCTTGTGTTACAGGAAGGGAACTGACCCAGCTTTCTCACAAGGATGGCCACGGCTGGAGACGGGACGTTGGACAGGGAGGGCCAGGCTCTGAGGTGACACTGAGCATCCTTTCTCTTGGGTGCCTGGCTGGCTGATTCTTGCTCACAAGCTCAGGTTCTAACTGATCACCATGTGTGGGGTCAGGAAGGAATTTCCCTCAGGTCTGACTGGTTGTGACCTGGGGTTTTTTTTGCCTTCCTCAGCAGAGTGTGGGTGCGAGTCATTTGCCAAGATTATCTGGGTCTATCTCACTTCCTCATTTCCCTGCCATTGCGAGCTCCTCAAGCACTGGCGCACCTCAGTCCCTCCTGTTCTCTGCCTGGGATACACAATAGTCCAGTCTCCTGTGGGCTGTAATCCTTCAGTCTGGTAAGTTCAGTTGTTGGGTTTAGTGTGCTGGGGCTGGGTGGTACTGGTGGCCTGTGGGTCAGTGTAGCGGATCTTATCTGGTGGTCTCCTCTGGCCTTAAACTCTATGCCCTTACATTCTTTTAGGAAGCTGGGGCATCTTTTTTAGACCCAGCCTCATCTCTGTTTTCTTTCTACAGTGGGATTCGCCCTGCTCCCCCCACTCTCTGTGAAATGACTTTTTTTCAAAGCTCATCTCCCGGTGTGCATCTGGACCAAATTACCACATTGCTCAATGGCCTTTTTCCCAGGGCCTGTATATGAAGTTTTCCCTCTGCATCAGACTGGTTTTCCCCAGCCAGCCAGCCAGGGCAGGCCCCTGGGACTGTTGCCCCTTTGTTTGGCAGCTAGACTCATTCAATTTCAGTGTGTTGCAGTCCCAGCCTCCCAGCGCACCACCTCTGAGATCCTGTACACAAAACACAGCTTGGGGCACAAACCCATGATCACCCACGGTGTGCTTCTGACCACCTGAAACCTCTCTGCCTAGAGCATAGCTTTAACACTATGTTAGCCTGGGGAGCCATATCTGATGTGACCTCTCTCCAAATAGGTTACTTACAAAACTCCATGGAATCACCCAAAGATCCTCTTAAATGGGCAGGAGCTCTCGCTAAAGATATTGCCTAATTTCTTTCTAGCATGGGCTTGTATACCCATGTGAAACAGCCAAAGACATGTACAGGCCAGAAAAAATAAGTAACAGGGGCTGGGTAGGTGGTGAGCTGAGAATTTGTAGAATTTGCTCATTTTAATGTTTCCTCATATTCCCCATCCTCACCATTCACCCCATCCATCTGCTGTGTCCCATCATATCCTTCATTATGAGCTCTCTGGGGCAGGGGCAGACCTAGCACAGGGCAGCCCAGAGCTGTGACTGAAGTCTCTACCTGCTATTGCAATACAAAGGCTGTATAATAATACCCAGACAACTTCAGTCAGACAGTTTCATTCACAAGCTCTGCCCTATGCAGCCTACCACTTGCAGGGGTGGACCTGGGGTCAGATTCTGCCTCGGGTTGTGCTGACTTCTGCCCAGCCTCTTGGTGGTGTCAAGTGGCTCAGCAGGTGTAGCCCAACAAGCGGGTGGGAAAAGGGCACGGCCAGGTCAATGCATCAGTGCAGTCTCTCGTGATGCAGATTCTGGTCACAAACTCGTCTCTCCTAGGGTGAAACCCCTATAGGAGCTGCCCCGCCTTCGCCCTCTTTCAGGGAAAAACATGTTGGGGAATTAGCTGCCACAGAGCAGCATAATTTATACCTTCCTGTCCCCACATTAGTGCATGTGGCCCATTGTCCTGAATCCAGTGTGACACCACAGAAATAGGCGACCATGCAAAGCTAGTTCCCCGGGATGTACCAGGGAAAGCAAACTGAGATGGAAATGGGGAGAAATAAACTGTGCCCTACCTACCGTAACACAATTCTTTTTTAAAACCAGCAGCCAAACAGGCCTAGCCCCTGAATGCACTGCCCATCATTTCCAATGGAGACCCTCATTAGCTCTTCAAAAGGCTGTAAGCCTCCATAGACTCCAAAAAATGTCCCCCAAAGGAAGCAAGCCCAGCGTCATCCAACCGGACACAAATGAACTAGACACCAGTATCTAGTCTCTACAGGGTTTTCAACTCTCCAGGATTGGCCTGGAGTCTCCCAGAATCAGCATTGATCTCCCGGTGACTATTGAAAGCAATCCAGGAGATTTTAATAGGATATTTTAAGAAAATGACATTACGACATGTTGGGGAAAGAAACCTCCTGGAATAGCTTCAGGCAGAGTTGGCAACCGTAAGTCTCTAATCTTCAGGCTTAACCCCTGGGCAGAGAAAGCAGGGAGAGGCTCAAGGGCCTTGTACACATAATAGAATGAGTTGAAAAATTGCATCTGTTTGAGACATGAAATTGTTGCTGTTAGAGCTGTGGAAGATCTGGTAGGATCCCCTCCCCCACCACAGCAGTTACTCCTTATAGTCCTTGTTCTAATGTTGTCCAGACCACACCAGGGGATTTCCCAGCTTTCTCACAATCTGTGGCAGCTAACAACCCAATGCAGCTAGCTGTTAGCGAGTTCTTGATAAGCAACCTCTCCAGGTGAGATCTCATCACTTCTAGCATTAACCCCTCATCTCTCCCTGGATAAATTCCTCCCTTTTCTTCATATTTATTAGTTTCAAATATTCATAGACTCTTAGACCTCTTTGCTAACGATACCTATTTAATTTTTTTAATGAGGTGCCAAGAAAGGGATTGTCCTTAGAGGGTGGTAGTGTTTCCTAATGGATAGAGCACTAAACTGTCATGCAGGACACTGGTTCTATTCCCAGCCTGGTCTATTGGGTGACTTTGGGGCTATTTAAGAGTAAAAAATTCTCTGTTTTTATCACATCATGTATAGCCTCTGTGTAACAGCCCAAAACTGCACTAGCCTCTTTTGCTTGTCTGAGCCCCAAGTCAGCAAGGTACTTACATGTGAGAGTAGCCCTGTTGGCAGTGAAACTGCTCATGAACTTAAAATTTAGGTTTAATTACCTTGCTGAATTGGGGCCACACTGGATTACAAACTCATGCCTAATTTGCTTCCCCATTATCACATCGACCTCTGCTGCAGCAATACTGATGACTAGGTTTCATAGTTTCTCTCTCCCATTGACTATCCTTGGTTTGGATGAGTCACCCACTGATATACTAGCTTGCATTCCTTCAGCTCAGTCTCGTTGTTATTTTTGATCTAAGTTTCTGATCTAAACAGCTCCTTTTGCATTATTTCTCTGTCCTCCTGGTATTAGCATCTCCTTCTAGTTTGGTATCCTCTGCAAAGCTTATTCTTGATCAGTGCATAAAGTATGCATTTGGTCTCTTCTTTTTTTGTATTAGCTGCACAACCCAACTCATTGGGGTAATGTCTGGAGCACTGGCTTTTGTATGAAGATCGCAGAGATAGCATGGTTCTTGCCTGTTTGTTACCCATACAGGGATCATTAAAATCTTAAAAAGAGCTTAAGATCAATCCAATAAATTAGCAAGATTCAAAAAGTGATTGGATTGTTACATGGCTATCAAGATGATCCAGAGTTATAATTAATGATAAGAGACATTTGGGAAGCAATATTAAATCTCCTACTTCATGGCCAACCTCTAATTACCAAGGTGAGACCTAATGTGGGTGTCAGAGGAACCCCCATCTGCTACCACAGGGTTCTCAGACCTTCTCTGAATCATCTGGAGCTGGCCACTGTCAGAGACAGGAGATTGGAGTAGATGGACCTTGAATCTGATCCACCATGGAAAATCCTATGTTCCTAACTGCGAGGGTAAGGAAACGCTGGAATAATTTACACAGAGATGTGGTGGATTTGTGTCTCTTGACATTTTGAGGCTTGTGTGTCTCAAGCCAGAAGTTATGGGCTTGATGCAGCAAGCACTGGGGGAAATTCCTGACCTGCATTATGCAGAGGGTTATATTAGATGATTGTAATGCTGCTTTCTGGCCTTGAAATTTCTGTGTGAAATCCTGGACCCCCTGAAGTCAATTGCAAAACTCCCATTGACTTTAGCGGGTCAGGATTTCAGGCCAAATCTGAGATGCTTTGCAAATCGAGGGTTAACCACATTAGTAATAACTCTATACCTTTCCTCATCATGTGTTTTTCACAGGGCTGCATGTCCCCTCCTTTTGTCGCACCCTGGTTTTATCCAGTGAGTTGGCCATATGTGTTTCAAAGCCCGTTAACTCTCTACGTTCCTTTCAGGACCCCAGGTATCTTTTTGGACATGTGCATTTTTGGTGCTGTCAGTGACTTTGAAGAAAAAAATGAGATTTTAAAAGAAAAGCTACATAATTTATCGCTCCTGAAAGCTTTCAGATTACATGAATAACTATAGATTTCATGCCTTTTCCCAATTTTAAGAGGGAAATATGATTTTTATTCAGTTAGTACAATTCTAACATTGATTAAAAAATTGTATTAAGTCTTAGTAACAGAGGAATAAAGAAGGGCAAATCATGCATTTTCTTCATTTTTAGAAAAACTATTACCAGACAATTATAAATGAGGTTTATTAAGCTATTGCCTGAAGGCTGCAAAGTATTTGCAGATAGAGAAAATATAACTACAGAGCTAGTTACAATGTACAGTGTGCAGTTGTTCTATAGCCACCTTTCAGAGATGTCGAAGAAAGTTTTAAAAAACACGGAATGTCATTTGTTTCTGGGCAGCCCTCCCTCCGACCCCTGCATGTTTTCATACAAGACATACACTCAACCTAACTTAAAGGAAATCAACTGGAGATATTTTTCTCATCTCACTGCTTTCTGAAAACGTTCTTGTTCATCTCTGAAGGATGGCCACAGAACAATTGTTTCTTGTACAATGTAACTAAATCTAAAGTTAAATTTTCTCTCTCGCTTGCTAATGCTTTGCAGCCTTTGCGCCATTGTTTAACCAACTTTATTTGGCATTGTATTAACTGCATAAAATTTTTGTTCTAAAAATTAAGAAAATGCATGCATATATATATATTATATTATAGGTATTAGCAATTTTTCTTTATTCTTGTGTCATTAAGACTTTGCACAACCATTTGCTAATAGTGTAACAAGCACATTTTCTCCTTAAAATGAGCAAAAGGCATGAAATCTGTATTTATTCATTTAGCTTTAATACCTTCAGTAAGGATTAACTAAATAACATTTAAAATAAGTCTTGTTTGTTTTTTCAAATTGTCTGATGGTACCAAAAATACATGTGTCCAAAAATGATAGTTAGGGGTCCTGGAAGTGGTGCAAAGGGTAGAAGAAACTTTCCAAACCATACTGGCAACAAAATGGATAACAAAGGTGATCGGACAAAAGGGGAAGGATGTTAAAAATACATGACAAGGAAAGATATGGAATTATTCCTACTAATGACCTTTCCAGGCATATGGGGGAGTCATTACCACCTCATTCCATTCATGACAAACACTTTGAACATCCAGGACACCCAAATTATCTCAAAAATAACATAGGGGTGGGATGTTTCTGGCTGATGTATTTTCTTTTTCCATCTTATATTCTAAACTAGTCATACCAGTACTGATGGTATCGCAGGGCTGTAGTGTCATGACTGCATGATATCCCGTCAGTACTCAGATGAGTCTTCTATGTTAGCAGCTGAACTTTTCTGGGATTATTTTCCCCCAGTCACTAAATAGTGTAAGGTATTTTGACACCACAAGCTACAGGAAGAGCATGAATCTGAAAGAAGTGGTGGGCTTAGACCAATTAAATTTCAATAAACCACCATCATAATGGGCACTAAGTGGCACCCAGCGGAGAAATCCAAGAATGAACAGGTAAGGAGAGGATATTCAACAGTTGGCCATCAGAGCTTATTCTGGGGTGGACAAGCAGGGCAGTCATCCTGGATGCCAGTTTCCAAGAAGTGCCGCACAGCTGTGCTGCTCGCCTTTTGGCTCCAATCTGATTGGCTGGGAGTTTTTGCTCCGCTCATTGGCAGGTTGGTTTTTTATTTTTGCTCAGCAGATTGGGGCACAGGTGGTGGTTTTAGAATAGCAGAGGAAATGTAACAGTAACAGGGAGCAAGATTTGGGCATGAGGCCAGGGAAATGGCAAAAAAACCCAGCAGGCTAGTTTGAAAATCATCAGTGATTGGATGGTGGCTTAGATAACACAGAGACAGGGTACTTTAGAAATCACTAGGATGGCTCCTAGAGTTCAGATTAGCAGAATACGCAATCACTCCCCAGCCAGGGCAGGTGGAATCTCAAACAGATAAGACCATTACAAGTTAAACAAAAGCAACCACCAACCCCATGAAGAAAGGACTTGATTCACCCTCACTCATTTACTGAGTTCGGTTGACCTAGTTGAGTCAAAGCAACAGGGAGATATAGATGCATCCTGGGCTGTTGTTGCCCGTGAGTACTGTAAAAGGAAAATCGTTTCTTACTTTAGTCTCTATGGGTCAGTTGCAGATTGCTGCACTTGATCACTTTCCTTGGCGGGATCGTTGAAGTTCTGAGAATGAAACTGATTGTTATCTATTGTCAGGGAAGTGCATGCACAGCAAACACTCGATATGAGACTAGCAGGGAGACTGGCTGGCTCCCAGCCCTGGTAATGGGGTTTTGGAGTTTCATCTCTAGGTCATTGCTCTGAATCTGATTCAAATCAGGAGGTAGCAAGATTTGTTGCTGGTTGTTGAGTGGAGCCTGGTTGAGTGGAGCCTGAACATCCAGCAGAGGGCAGTCAATGCTGCTGCTTCCCAAGCAATGACGGACATGCCTTGTTTCAGGTATAGGTCAAAGCAGTAACAGCAGTCGTCTATAGGGTCTTAAGAATTCTGCTCTGATAGCTGAACTATGGGCTATTAACTATTAGGATGTATTGTCAAGGATAGTTGAACTTAATTTCACATCATATTGAGACAAGCGGAAACAGCATACACAGTCCTGAGAACCACCTGGATGGGGGAAAACCAACCATGAAAGGGGAAGGGGCAGCCATGCCCTGGGTCTGGTCAGGGCTCGGCAGCTGGAGACCTAGGTCATGGCACGAGGTGACATGCTAGAGCAGTGGTTCTCAACCTATTTACTACTGTGGGCTGCATTTGTAGCTGTCTATGTGTTATGTGGGCTGCATCCACACAATGTATATACACTGCCTATACATCTACAGAAACAATAAGGTTCAGTATTCGTTATATGACAGCAATACAATTCAAATTGAAATAGTACCTTCCATTTCAACACTGGCAAATGTCTGCTAAAAGCATTTTAAATGAGCAAAATAAGTCAAAGCATTAACCATTAAAATGAACTCATTTACTGTAAGAGTGACCTGGTCTGGTGTACTCTCCTCAGGGCATTTTGGAATCTGCTGGAGCTCATCTTGCCATATGCTTGTCAACCCTGCCCAGCAGCTCTGACGGGCTGCCTTTCCCACGTGCTCCAGGACAGAGTGCTCACCTGCTCACCTCAGGAGCCAACATAAGTTTTTGATGAGGGGAGGGGGCTGTGGGAGCAGCAGTACCATTTTCACAGGAGGGGAGGGAGGTGAAAAGACCCTGCAGCTGCAGGAGGAGCAGAGGTGGGGCTAGGGTACAGAACTGATGTGGCTCTGTATGGGGGGGGGGGCAGATGTGAGGGTTGGAGAGACACAAAATTAATTGATGTAGGGATGAGGGGCACAGAAATGACATGGGGTTGGACAGATGCTTCTATACTTGATTGACTGGGGGGGCACAGCATTAAGCTAATTGGGATTTTGGGTTAGGAGAGAAACTGAAAGTTTCAATCTCAGTTGGGTTTTCTAGCAAGAGTTCTGCAGCAACTCGAGTTCCTCATTGTCCATGTGTGAGAGACAGCAACCCTGACATTGTCACACATTGAGGGCAGGCAGGGGGAGTTCAGAAAGGAGAAGACAGACCACGAGGCACGATAAAGTCTTTTTAACAAAATCTCCCCGATTTGAGGACCAGGTTCATGATTTTTTGGGGCCTGACTCATGATGTTCAAACATTCGGGGTGGGCAATCCTGGATTTTAAACTCATGGATTAAAACAAGGAAATAGTTTTATATTTATGCAGAAACAGTCATTGAACATATGAAAGGGTATGTTTACACTCATTTAGCAATGGATAAACTGTAAGAGGTGGTTTGCAGAGACAAGGATACGGAACACATTTCAGTTTATCACCATGGGGTCAATAAAGAATGATGGACAAGGCCCCAATTCTGTCAGCTGATCCACATGAGCAGAGCCCATTGGGGCTCTGTAGAAACGAGGCTCCACCTTCACAGATCAGTTTTCAGTTACAAGAGCCACGTGGTGAATGTTTAGCTCGCATTCTTGGAATATTTGCCACAAAATAAATTGTATTTGTAAATTGGATTGTAAAACTCATGAATCACACTTAATGGGAACCAACACAGCGTAGAACGCGGCATGTGTGTATTACAGTCAAACATGCAACTGGCAGTTGATGCCAGTTTGCTAGCTAGTTACATAAATAATCCAGCCAGAGAGCAGAAACTATAGCTGCCCAGCTTCTGCCATCACTGCTAATTCAGAGCATGCTATTTGAATGTAACACTTACAAATAATTTTGACCAAAATTTGTAGAATAAACTGCAAATAGTTTTGAGCAGGGAATGCAAGGGAGAATGTTGCAACCTGCTCACAGAAAATTCACACACAGAAAAGCAATGGCAAAATTTGCGAATTGCAGACTTGATTCACGAAAGCATTTAATCCACCTTGTGATTAAGTCCAAATGACTTCAATGGGACTACTTCCATGTGTAAGAATAGCCAGCAAAATGGTACTGAAATCACATGAGCCTTCACGCTGTGGTCAGTTGAGAGAAGCGGGTGCCTAGTGGAAATTTTTGTCTATCTCTTGTCCATTAATGATCCCCCTCAGGTTTCAATGTTACTATCAAAGGAGCAGAGTCATTTTACATTCCAGGAAGAACTGGTCACCTTTGTCCCTTGATCTAGAACTGAGTGTACAGAGAGAATGGAGGCGGTGGCTCATACTCATTTCTGGCTGAAGTGGACTCTGGACAAAGGTTACAGGTTATCCTCCTTTGGCAGGGACATTCCAGAGGTTCAGCATTGTTTTTTTTATAGTGAGCTCAGTGTGAGTCCCCCAGGGAACCAGAGCAGGTCTGAAGCAGAAGTAAAACCAGTGGATGTTCTGGGATTCTCCCTAGACTCAGAAACGCACAGCTCAGTCCCATCCGAATTGTTAAGGTGGGCATACCCCTACCATCATGGAGCAACTAACTGCCAAATTTCACCCACCTTTGCCAGCCTCAGTGTTGCTTGGAGCCCCACAAAGCTGAAAGACAGCCCAGGCTGGTTTCTAGTTCCATGAAAACACTTATCTTTTAACAGGATTCAAACATTTGCACTTAGACTATGACTGATCCCCTAGTGGATGCTGCCTAGGGGCAATTGTTTAGCTAGTGTCTTGGAGATAGTACTCGGCCAAAGGGGCTGGAGGGAGGGCTGCCCACAAACAAATGACAGCGGGGCTGGAGGGTGGAATGAATCTCTGTGTGCCCTTTTTGTCCTCTGCAGCAGAAATGTTCCTCATAGGAATATCCATTCAGATCAGGGTCCTTCTAGTCCAATGTCTTGCCTCTAAACAGTGGCCACCAGTATCATAAGAACATAAGAACAGCCATACTGGGTCAGACCAAAGGTCCATCTATCCCAGTATCCTGTCTTCTGACAGTGGCCAATGTGAGGTGCCCCAGAGGGAGTGAACAGAACAGGCAATCATTGAGTGATCCACCCCCTGTTGCCCATTCCCAGCTTCTGGCAAACAGAAGCTAAGGACATCATCCCTGCCCATCCTGGCTAATAGCCATTGATGGACCTATCCTCCATGAATTTATCTATTTCTTTATTGAACCCTGTTATAGTCTTGGCCTTCACAACATTCTCTGGCAAGGAGTGCATTGTGTGAAGAAATACTTCTTTTTGTTTGTTTTAAACCTGCTGCATATTAATTTCACTTGGTGACGCCTAGTTCTTATGTTATCAGAAGGAGTAAATAACACTTCCTTATTTACTTTCTCCACACCAGTCATGATTTTATAGACTTCAATCTTTTTCTCCCTTAGTCATTTCTTTTCCTAGCTGAAAAGTCCCAGTTTTATTAATCTCTCCTCATACAGAAGCCGTTCCATACACCTACCAGCTCCTTAAAATAAAAGGTACAAGAAAGTCCATGGTAGCAGTTACACAGTAACTTTTCCATGTGGGAAATTGCTTCCTATGAGTTAAAGGCTGGTATTTCCCCTCCAGCAGGAGAGTTTAGATCTTTTCCAAGCCTCTATAATTAATTATGACTTCTAACCTCTGAATATTCTTATTAGCCATATAAAGGGCCAATCCTTTTAATAGGATTGGCCCTTTATATGGCTAATAAGAATATTCAGAGGTTACAAGTAATAATTAATTTTAATAATCCTGCTAAACTCCCGGCTTTAATGATATTATGTGGCAATTAGTTCCACAGACTAATGGTGCTTTATGTGAAATGGTCTTTGCTTTGATCAGTTTTGAATTTGCCACCTCTCCAGGGCTGCTTCATAGACCCACATTATGACACAAGGTGAGTTGAAGTTTCTGATCTGCATTCGCTACACCACTCGCTATTATGTGTAGAATTATCACCTGCTCTCTTATTCATCTCTTCTCCAAAGTAACCAGTCCCTTTCTTTTCATCTTCTTTCCATGGGTGTTTCACCATGCCTCTGATGATGCCATTTGCCTGTCTCTAAATCCCCCCTGTTTCTGTCAGATCTTTTTTTGCGGTAGGACAACTGGAAGTGAATGCAGTATTCCTGATGAGGCCGTGCCATTGAGTTTTGTAATGGTATTATAGTATTTTTGGTGTATTCTTGCTGTCACCCCATAATCTGCTATCAAAGTTTCTAATGATCCTGTCCCCTAACCTGTCTTTATCACTCAGCTACAACCCATCCCCTGGAGTGCCCTCTTTACTGCATGAGGAATTAATTGTCAGTTTCCTTTATCCCAGTCAGAATGTGGGTGTGGTGTGTTTTGAAAATTGTGTTAAAATTGTGATCTATCTCTTTAAATTCTCAGGAGCTTCCTGGTCCTGCTTGTTGGCAGGGAGCTCTGTAGAGAAGTGTGCAATCAGAATTAGTAGGCTGGAGTGAGGTGGGATGAGTTGTGCCTTGCTGCTTTAGGGAGCAGCCTGCTTTATCGCCCTCTGTTTTGGGGTTTTTGTGTTTTATCATTCTCAGTTCTAAGAAATATAGTCATGTAACGCTTCAGCCTTCTAACAGGAGAATTTATATTGCTATCTAACTTCTCTGTGTACATGCCATGGCCAGAACAGTGGGTGCCATCCAAGGGGGTAGGGGAGGACCCTCCATTCTACCTAGATGGCCTTCCATCATGTGAGTGACTTCCTCAGCTGATGGATTGGGGTAGTCAGTTCTAGAGTGGGCCGGCTCGATAGTGACCCTATATGCTGTTCTGTTTCTCTTAATAGCCAATTCAGCAACTCTGGCCTCAGGATGCCATGCAGAGGCCCTGGAGGCCCTGAACTGTTTGCACCAGCTGCAGACAGATGCCTCTTGGCCACAAGGTAAGTAGTCATACATTCTGCACCTGTAATAACAGGGATAGCCCCCTCCCCACCTCATCTGCTGATGGCTCTTTACCTCCACCATTACACTGGGGCTTATGCCCTGTGACTGTGGACTAAGACGAAGGCTAATCTTTCTTTCAGCAGACGATGGGGGCTTTTAGTGGTCTAATTTAGATGTCTAATTCCAATACCCGCCAAACTCCCCCATGCTCACTCGTTCACGTGGCTCTCTCAGCAGGAGGATGAGATCCTTCACAGGCTAAGTCTGTATTCATCCCTAACCAGAATCAAGCACACTTGTTTCATTGCAGCTAGTCAGCTGGGCTCACATATGTCAAAGAGCCAGAGTTCAAAGGGTTGAGGGTTATGTAACATTCAAACAGACTAATTCAGAACTTGCCCATGGCCCTCAGAGTCCAAAGGCAGCATCTGGAGGAGCAGAGGGAGATGGGATTGATTACAAAAACCACACATAGTTCATTTAACTTTCAAGAGAATCAGCCAGCATCTCTAGTTTGACCTGCCTCTGGCAGCTGATGGTTCTCAACCCATCCCTTGGGCTTGAGAGCTTGGGAAGTAGCAGGCCAGGGTATGGAATAATTCATTCATAGATTTCAAGGCTGATGTGATCAGCTAGTCTGACCTCCTGTATAACACAGGCCAGAGAACTGCCCCAAAATAATTCCTAGAGCAGATCTTTAAGAAAAACAGCCAATCTTGATTTTAAAATGGTTAGTGATGGAGAATCCACCCGTTTAGCACAGGGCTAGCAGTGGGGAGCAGCTGTGTTTAAAAAAAACAGCTGGAAGCTTGAGAGTTCCCTTTGCAGTCACAGAGCTGTAACAGCCCTGATGGACTGTGGCAAGCATTTGTGATTTTTTTTAATGTTGTCAGCTAAAAGCATCACAAGAGCTTTTTGTTTATGGTGACTCAGAAACCTGAGAACTCAAGATAAATCCATTCTCACAAGCTGATTATTAAACACACTGAAGAATAACACCCATGCAAAATTCCATGGTGAGGCCATTATTGAAAAACAAACCCACACTACATACACAAAAAAAGGAAGAGGAAGAGAATACTGAATGGGTAATGAATGAATGAAAGCTCTTAACCAGATAACATACCAGTGAGGTTGTGGAGCATCAAGATATACATACTTTATAAGAAAATCATGACAATCTCCTGTTTTGGGGAGATTGTCATGATTCCTATGACATGGAAACATCTGCAGGAAAAAAAAACAGCTGCATTCTCAACCCACAGAAAGAGTTAGTGACATTTGTACTTGAAATCCAGTCATATGAGATCAGCAAGCAGTTTACGTAGACATTCCATTCAAGTTCACCTGGTTGAGCAAGTGTCCTCGGCTTACAGCCTGTTCTGGTCTATTCCAGTTCTTATACTCTCCAGCGCTCAGAGGAGCTGGGCTGGCCACCACAGCTTCTTCTCAGAGCTTCAGGTGACTTTTTAGCCATTGAGCACCTTGACAATAAGGACAGAGACCCTGGGCCAGATTTCACTGGGCAGCCCTGTATAAGGGTGGGGATTCAGGCTGAGTTGACTTTAGGGTTGGGGAGCAGTAGTGGGGGAAGGGGCCAGGGGTGCTGGAACAATTTGTATAGTGGGCGTGCTGAGAGCCGTTGAACCAAACTGAAAACCCTGGATATAATGGAAACCACTTCAAGCCAGGGGATGCAGCAGCACCCCTCATTCCAGCACCTATGGAGAGGGGAACCAACCAGAAGAGATGACAAAGATGCTATCAGTGTCTATGACTGAGTGGGTGTGACCACTGTTTGTGACACAGGTTCACAATGAAGGGCTCTTGTTAGGGTCTGTCTACGCAGCAAAGAAATATCTGCGGCTGGTCTGTTCCAGCTGACTCAGATTCATGGGGCTCAGCCTGCGGGGCTGTTTCATTGCTGTGTAGACCTCCAGGCTCAGGCCAGAGCTCTAGGACACTCCCACCTCACAGGGTCCTACAGCCTGAGGCCATAAGTCTACACAGCAATGAAACTGCCCCACAGCCTGAGTTGGCTGGCACAGGCCAGCCACAGGTGGCTAGTTGCTATGTAGACAAACTCTGAGAGGCTCAGCTGAACCTAGGTGCCCAGGTAGCAGAAGTAGACCTGAATTCTCCTGTTTGTTTTGGTTGGGGCCCTTGCTATAGATACCAGGCCTGGAATGTAGGAACACACACCAGTGTAAAGTGAAGTGACATCCTGAGACAAGCCAGAAGCTGAAGCCTGCCTTGGTGTTCAGCTGAGCTTCACACAGAGAGCATGTCACACATGTTCTCTGTGCTCTGCACTGGCTGATGACTTTGAGGTCTTGGCCTTATCTCATAAACCCCCCCATGGATTAGGACCTGGTTAGCTGAGAAGCACCCTCTCTCCCTGTACGAAGCTACTCTGCATTGCAGCAATCAGTAGAGGGGCTAGCGCTAAAACACTCACGAATGGGAAGGAGCTGCAGGCAGGGCAATGGACATGTATTCGGCTCTCTAAAGGTCCTGGCAGTGCTGGGAAGACCTGCCTTTCCACGTCGTCTGGAGGAGCCAGGAGGACAGGCAGTTTAATGCCAAGTGCTTTATTTTTCTCTTGTATGGTTTACACTTTGCCCATAGAGCTGTGGCTAAAGCATGTCCCTGAAATGAGCAATGCCCACAAGATGTGCGCTTGCAAATAGGTCTTTGTACACACCCACAGGCAGAGGGCTAGATTCTGAAATCCCAGACCCAGCTGGGTTCAATGGGCCTGATTCACATTGACATTTACATCAGTTTAGCAGCATAATGGGCTATAGAGTGGGAGTAAATTCTATTTACATCAGGCCATTCTGCAGTGCCAAAGGGGCCTTAGTGCCAGTGGAGCCAGGCCTGACAGGATGGTTTATATAAGTACTCTTGGCAGGAGTGAGGGCTGCAGGATTGGGCCCACTATAAATGGGTAAGAGCTATGTGTGTGCAGAGGGACTGATTCGCATGATGCGCAAAAGCTGGATCCTCTGACGCAGCATGACTGCTTTGTGGGCTGGTCTACACTAGGGAGGGAAATCGATCTAAGATACGCAACTTCAGCTATGTGAATAACGTAGCTGAAGTCGAAGTATCTTAGATCGAGTTACATACCATCCTCATGGTGTGGGATTGTCGTCCGCAGCTCCCCCTGTCGACTCTGCTACCGCCGTTCGTGTTGGTGGAGTTCCGGAGTCGACAGGAGCTCATTCAGGGATCGATATATCGCGTCTAGATGAGTCGCGATATATCGATCCCCGAGAAATCGATTGCTACCTGCCGATACGGCGGGTAGTGAAGACGTACCCTGTGTTGTACCACTAATGGATTCTAGCTAGGCAGCCGGTATAGCTGATCCTGAAAGAATCAACCCAGCACAAGGCGGGAATCCCTGGCCGGTGTAGATTCTGTTACTCACCAATGGCCAGGAGGTACCTACAATTGGTCATTGCAGCCCCTTATGGCTCGTGGCAGCCAGCGTGAGTTAGAGCTAACCTCAGGCTTTCAAAAGAAAACGAACAGCTCCTTGGAACTGCTTTTGGCTGCGCTCTGGAAACAAAGTGAATTCAAATCACCGGACAGTTCAAACCACGACATCGTGTGAATTGTATCACATGTAATACAGACAAGAAAGAACAAAACCCCAGACCTTTTGAGTTAGTCATACCCAGTTCTCAATATTAGCTTATTTCTCTCTGCATTTTAGATATAAAAGGAAAAAGGGGTGAAAATATTCATATGCAGCTCTAACTAGCTATTTATATCTACACTCACGCAGGCAGAGAATATTCAAGGTGGCTTGCTCCAGCCATCAGACACAATCATCCCACAAACACCCATCACTCAACACCTGGCAAATGGTGCTTCTCTATTTACTTTATAAACATGGGGCAATTGTACAGAAGCAGAGAAGGATCTCACGTGCTAATTATACTAAAGTATTACATTACAAAGTTCATTTGGCCTGCTCATTAAAAGAACTGTGGGCTATAGCCCTAGAAATATGTGTACTGAGATTGGGAACCCATCGGGGTAGGGTCTGTCTTTTATTTTGTGTTTGTACAATGCCTATCACAACAAGGTTCAGGTCCATGACTAGGGACATGAGGTGCTACAAGAAAATAATAATTTTTAAAATGGCACCTAAGTTAAAAATACATTTATAAAGCTTGATTGTCCACTGCCTTCCACCCCATGTCTAGTCATTTGCATTTGTGCAAAAAAAGAGTGTAAAGCAGCCTGAACTGGTGGTGCTTTTCACTTTTTTGTGCAAGTATAAATTACTACACAAGGGCCAAAGAAGCGGTGAATGAGGTGCAATATCTAAGCAGTTCTTCTACTAGATATAAATTCACCAGTACGTTCTGTCCCTAGGAAGAACAAAATTCTGGAGGTGTTGATTGCAATTCCATATAGAAGGTAAAGTGAGACTTATTGCAATAAAAACATTTTCCTTTCTGACTGATGTGACCCAGATTTAATTATTTGGAAAGCTTCAAGTGATTTAAATGAAGATATAAAATTTAGAAATATTTTTAAATGACCCAATTTTTAAAAATCATCACTGGTTTGCTACATTTCTTTGGGTCCTTCTGGTTTCTTAGTGTAGAAAAAGAAACATATACAAGTTCATATTTAACACATGTATCAACAATGATAATGACTCCAGTGCTTTGTGTTGGATTGAAGAGTTACCCAATAAAGTGTTGGGTTAGATTTTTTTGCCGTAACTTCTAAGGATTATGCCAAGACATTTACCTACTGGTTTTGGATTATTAAAGATGAACCAGACTGTTGACATTATGCATTTTTTTCCTTTTGAAAGTACACATCCTAAAAGGTATTTAGGCACCCTTGATTTTACATTGGGAGTTAGGCACCTGAACAGCTTTGAGGCACTGGGCCTGAGAGCCAGATCCGAAGCCCATTGAGGTCAATGGGAGTTTTACATGGGATTTGGATCAGGCCCTAAAAGAGTATGTGAATGAATGGGATACTGACAGAGAAGGCATTTTGGCTAACATGGAATGTGTTTAATCAGGACTGCACCTGATTTATGGGATCCTTTTGTTTCTCCCCTGGCCCTTTGGCACCTTCCTCATGGTTTTATACCCTCTTTCCCCGCAAGGCACCTCCACCTACCCCGTTTACTCAACCAGGCAAGCATATTCACCCACCCCCACTGAGAAACATACTGCACTCTGCAAACCTAGAGTCACGTGCATCTGTACTCAGTTCAACACAGTAAAAGCTTTACAGCCAGGATAACCATAGAAGGGTTGCTAAAGTGTAAGAGAGATGGAGCATCCAGCTCTCTGTCAGAAGTAGGTCCCATCTGCCCAGGAGGGGCAGTATCGCAGGCACAGGTTGTTGTTTTTTGCTTCTTTAATGACTGCCAATATTCCCCCATTACTACCATGGCAAATTGGGAGCTCAATTTCCCAACAGCCCTATCCAACCTATGTAATGGGAAGTCTATGGTTCTTCTCCATTTCAGCTCTGTCTTAAATTATTTATGGCTGCAAATAGAGATAATTTTCAGAGCATCCTGTCACTATGCAAACTAGGTTTCTAGGGGGAAATTCCCCAGAAGTCTTCTTTCACTAGAGAAGGCCAAAATTGGTTTGATCTTCTTGTTGATTGGTGGCAAAAGAGGGATTTGAATATGGCTTTTTTCCATCTCTCCCAGAAGTAACTATTCAAACACGCATCAAATTGTTAAAAATTGTGGTTCAGGTCTAATTCAGGTTCATCAGTATTTCCTAACTCTCCAGTTCGGTGCCGGTTCAGACATTAACTTAGAATGATGGTTTGGTAACTGGTTCAACCATTTGTAACCTGTTTGAATTGGTTCAGATGCATTTCTTGCAGACTAATGTCACATACTCTTATGCTTGCATTGTAACTCCTACCAAAAGAATACAAATACAAATATTTCTTTCACTGGAGAAAAATTGTTTATTTACGTGCACCAGTACAACATCCTTCAGAACTCTGTCAGTCATATTTGACAGCTATGGTGATAAAAATGAATTTCAGCCCAGAAAAATCTCTTCTTCTTCGAGTGCTTGCTCATATTGATTCCAATTAGGTGTGCGCACACCGCGTGCACGTTCGTTGGAAGATTTTTACCCTAGCAACACTCGGTGGGTCAGCTGGGTCGCCCCCTAGAGTGGCGCCGCCATGGCCTGGATATATACCCCTGCCGACCCAATGGCCCTTCAGTTCTTTCTTACCACCCGTGTCGGTCGTTGGAACAGTGGAGCGTGGCTTAGCTGATCTCCACCTCCCTAGCTACTCGTAGTTCTCTCATTATTATTGTGTATATAGTTCAAATTTCTATATTTACAGTTAGTTTTATTATTTTCTTTAACATAGTTATTGTATATAGTTAAGATGGGTCGGGGATTAGCCCGTTCCCTTCACCCGGTGCCGAGGCCCATGCCCGGTTCACGGGGTTCCAAACCGTGCTCGCCCTGTCACAAGCCGATGCTGACAGGAGATCGTCACGACTCCTGCCTTAAGTGCCTTGGGGAATCCCACCTCGCAGATAAGTGCCGTATTTCCAAGGCCTTCAAGCCACGGATGAAAAAGGAGAGGGACTTTCATCTCAAACAGCTCCTGATGGAGGCAGCTCTTACTCCTCCGCCCTCGGCACCGAGAGCCAGACAGTCCGCATTGGGGAGAAGTGCATCTTCGGCACCGGAGAGCACCAGTACCACTAAGGACCCTCGGCACCAACTGTCGCTGGCCCAGATGCCTGCTCGGCACTGCTCCCTCTCCCTGCGGGTCAAGAAACACGAGACTCCTGCGGCTTCCGTGCCTATACCACAGTCGGAGCACTCGCCTATGTCGGACTGCCTGGCACTGACAACTGCTGCGACACCAACAACTTCAGCGCTGTCAATTCCAGTCCCACAAGGGCCGTCGAGTCCGGTGCCTACAGCTCTCCGGCACGCGCCGTGGTTGAGCTCATTATTCCCTCCACGCCGCAGACCTTCTGTACGGCAAGGGAGCTGATTGCTCTGACGGAGCCTGCGCTGCCTCAACCCACGGCATTGCCGGTGTGGGTTATTCAGTCAATAGGCAAGCCTGCTTTGCTGAGACCATCCTCCGTCGGCACCGCTGAAAGACACCCCTCGTGATCCCGGTCCCACCAGCATTCTCGGTGCCATCGCCGATCCCGATCCCAACGCCGCTCGCAGTCCCGGTACCGCTCTCCATCTCAGTACCGGTTGCACTCGCGGCACCATTCAAGATCCTGTTCGCTGGCCCGGTACTCTCGGTACCGATCCAGCTCCCGGCACCATTCACAGCACCGCACTTCTCGCAGCCACTCCGGACGTCGAGCTTTGAGGTCCCGGTCGACCTCCCGGTACCACTCCGGTCGCAGGTCATGGTCTCATTCCTGCTACCGGTATGGCGCCCGGTACCGTTCTCCGGTGCCGCGTAGAGACGGATTGCCCAGACATAGAGACCCTTCCCAGGGTCTTTTCAGCTCCTCCATGGCCCTCTTGCCATACATCTGTGTTACCACACGCGGACAGTGCTTCCTATGCACAGGACCTTGACTCAGGTGCACACAGCCGAGTCTTCCAAGAGACCCAGGGCCAAGACCAGGGACCTCATCAGTGATCCTTCTGGACACCTTGGGCATATCACCAAGCCCAAGGTGGGCCCCCAGTGCCATCACACTCCGTCCCATCTGAGCACCGGGTGCTGGAGGCCACTGTCAGCCGCCCCCCTCCTGTGGGTACGGAGGAAGATCCCATCCAGGCACCAGACCCTCAGGTCCCACCAGAGCCTGACGTCTCCCACGAACAGGAGACCATACAGGACCCACTTGTCCCTGGCCTTTCGTCATCCTCTTCTCTGGATGAAGTGGTAGCGGGGACATCCTCCTCGGGCCCACCTCCAATTGACCTCAGGGCACATCACGACCTCCTGAGGCGCGTCATCCTGAACATGAACCTCCACGTGAAGGAGGTTCCAGAGGTAGAGGACCCTGTGGTGGATATTTTGTCTGCGGATACCCCCACACGAGTGGCCTTACCGTTTATTCGGATGATCCAAGCAAAGGCCGATACCATCTGGCAGTCCCCAGCATCTATTCCGCCCACGGCCAGGGGAGTTGAACGAAAGTACATGGTGCCCTCTAACGGGTACGAGTACCTATATGTGCACCCTCCTTCCTGCTCACTGATCGTACAATCGGTCAATGAATGGGAGCGCCATGGCCAGCAAGCCCCTGCCCCAAAATCAAAGGAGGCTAGGCACATGGATTTATTGAGTCGTAAAATACACTCCACGGGGGGCCTCCAACTCAGGGTGGTGAACCAGCAAGCCCTGCTTAGCTGCTATAATTACAACACCTGGGCATGGTAGGAAAATTCACAGAGCTGATCCCGCAAGACTCCTGCCAAGAATTTATGGCCCTGTTGGAGGAAGGAAAGAAGGTGGCGAGAACTTCTCTCCAGGCCTCGTTAGATGCTGCCGATTCTGCAGCCAGAACTCTGGCCTCTGGAATCGCAATGAGGCGAATATCAGGCCTTCCACCTGAACTACAACATACCATCCAAGACTTGCCCTTTGATGGCCAGGGCCTGTTCTCTGAAAAGACGGACCCTAGGCTGCAGAGTCTAAAAGACAATAGGGTGATAATGCGTTCTCTCGGGATGCATACACTGCAGACTCAACGCAGATCCTTCCGCCCCCAGCCTCAACGCCCTTATCCCCCACCTAGGCCGAGGCAGGACTTCGGCAGAAGGCGCGGCCGAGGGGATCGCAGACAGCAGTCTGGACCACAAGGGGGTCAGAATCACGATACCTCCAAGCCACCAGCGGGACCCAAACCGAACTTTTGAAGGTACACCCGAGGGTGGTGTACCAGTTGTTTCCCAGGATCCTTTTCCGTTTTACAACCACCTCTCCCCTTTCCTCCCTGCGTGGACCCAACTAACTTTGGATCAGTAGAATTTGGATACCACCTCCAGTTTATTTCACCCCCTCCCTCCCAACCCCCCTCCTCGTCCCTCTTCAGGGACTCCTCTCATGAGCAATTCCTCTTGCAAGAGGTACGGACGCTCCTTGCCATGGGAGCTATAGAGGAGGTACCGAAGGACTTAAGGGGCAAGGGGTTCTATTCCCGATATTTCCTAATCCCCAAGGCGAAGGGAGGTCTCAGACCTATCCTAGACCTGCGAGGACTCAACAAGTTCATGACAAATTTGAAGTTTCGCATGGTATCCCTGGGGATCATCATCCCGTCCTTGGATCCTGGAGACTGGTATGCTGCCCTCAATATGAAGGACGCATATTTCCACATTGCCATTTACCCTCCGCACAGATGATACCTCCGTTTTGTGGTCAATGGTTAACATTTCCAGTTTACGGTTCTCTGTTTGGCCTCTCTACAGCCCCTCGGGTATTCACAAAATGCATGGCTGTAGTTGCCGCCTCCCTCCGTCATTGTCAAATACACGTCTTCCCGTACCTCGACGATTGGCTCATTCGAGGGACCTCTGAGACCCAAGTCACCTGTCATGTGGGCATCATCAAGTACCTATTCATGCGACTAGGCCTGATGATCAACCTAGAGAAATCTACTCTGGTTCCCACACAAAGAATAGAGTTCATTGGGGCCATTCTGGACTCCAATCTCGCAAGGGCCAGTTTACCACGACCCCGATTTCAGGCAATAGTATCAATCATACAAAGCCTACAAAACTTCCTGACAACTTCGGCTCGCACTTGTCTCAGACTCCTGGGTCACATGGCTGCCTGCATGTTCGTGACCAGACACACTAGACTACGTCTACGTCCCCTTCAAACTTGGCTCGCCTCAGTATACCACCCGGGCAGAGATGCTATAGACATGATAGTCACCATTCCTCCGAGCATCCTAGGCTCCCTCAACTGGTGGCTGACGCCCTCCCTAGTGTGTGCAGGGATGCCGTTCCATCCACCCCAGCCTTCCATGTCCCTGACGACGGACGCGTCATCTCTCGGCTGGGGTTCTCACCTCGTACGTCTTCGCACTCAAGGCCTTTGGTTGTCTCAGGAGCTGGCCTTGCACATCAATGTCCGAGAGCTGAGAGCAGTCTGCCTTGCATACCAGGCATTTTAATAGCGTTTGCAGGGCCGTTGTGTCTCAGAGTTCACAGACAACACAACGGCCATGTATTACATAAACAAGCAGAGAGGGACACGGTCCTCCCCCCTTTGTCAGGAAGCCATCCAGCTCTGGGACTTTTGTATAGCCCACTCGATAGACCTGGTAGCGTCCTTTCTCCCAGGGGTTCGGAACACTCTGGCAGATCAACTCAGCAGATCCTTCCTGTCTAATGAGTGGTCGATTTGTCCGGACATTATACATTCTGTTTTCTGGAAGTGGGGATTTCCCCGCATAGACCTCTTCGCTTCCTGCGAGAACAGGAAATGCCACAAGTTCTGCTCCTTCCAAGGTCTCTCCCCGGGTTTAATCTCGGACGCCTTCCTGATTCCGTGGACAAGCCAACTGCTTTACGCCTTTCCACCATTCCCGCTGGTTCACAGGGTCCTACTAAAGCTCCACAGGGATGGAGCTCGCTTGATCATGATCGCCCCAGCGTGGCCCAGGCAGCACTGGTACACCATGTTGCTCGACCTGTCGATAGCCAACCCAATTACTCTGCCACTCCACCCAGACCTCATAACTCAGGACCACGGCAGACTTTACCATCCAGACCTACAGTCCCTTCACCTCAGGGCATGGCTGCTGCATGGTTAATCCAGGCAGAGTTACGCTGCTCTGCCTCAGTACAACAAGCACTCCTGGGTAGCAGAAAACCTTCCACTTGGTCTACGTATCTGGCCAAGTGGAAGCATTTCTCCTGCTGGTGCGAAACACAAAATGTTACTCCCACCAAGGTCTCCATCCCCACCATCTTGGACTACCTCTGGTCTCTCAAACAGCAGGGCCTAGTGATATCATCATTGAGAGTGCACTTGGCAGCCATTTCTACCTTCCACCCAGGGGAGAGTGGCCGCTCCATGTTCTCACACCCTGTGATTTCGAGGTTCCTCAAGGGCTTGGAGCGCCTATACCCCCAAGTACGCCGCCCTGCCCCTACCTGGGACCTCAACCTGGTTTTAACCAGGCTTATGTCTGCCCCTTTTGAGCCGTTAGCAACCTGCTCGCTGCTATACCTGTCCTGGAAGACATCTTTCCTCGTAGCCATTACTTCGGCTAGACTAGTCTCTGAGCTTCGGGCTCTCATGGTGGACCCACCGTATACTGTGTTTCACAAGGACAAGGTGCAGTTGCGACCACACCAACGTTCCTCCCTAAAGTAGTATCGGCCTTCCATGTCAATCAGGACATATTCCTTCCAGTCTTCTTCCTGAAGCCGCACGCATCACGACGGGAGCAACAATTGCACTCCCTAGATGTCCGTAGGGCACTCGCATTTTATATCGAGCAGACAAAACCCATTCGTAAATTGTCCCAACTCTTCGTTGCAGTGGCAGACCGAATGAAGGGCCTACCTGTCTCCTCCCAGAGGATCTCATCTTGGGTGATGGCGTGCATCCGCACTTGCTATGACTTGGCTCATGTTCACTTGAGCCATCTCACCGCACGTTCTACCAGGGCTCAGGCTTCATCTGCTGCCTTCCTGGCTCATGTATCTATCCAGGAGATATGTCGTGCAGCTACGTGGTCTTCGGTCCACACCTTTGCCTCTCATTACGCTCTGGTTCAACAGTCCAGGGATGATGCAGCCTTTGGCTTGGCATCTTGCATTCTGCAACATCTCACTCCGACCCCACCGCCTAGGTAGGGCTTGGGAATCACCTAATTGGAATCGATATGAGCAAGCACTCGAAGAAGAAAAGACGGTTACTCACCTTTGTTACTGTTGTTCTTCGAGATGTTTTGCTCATATCCATTCCAAACCCGCCTTCCTTCCCCTCTGTCGGAGTAGCTGGCAAGAAGGAACTGAAGGGCCGTTGGGTCGGCAGGGGTATATATCCGGCACCATGGCGGAGCCACTCTAGGGGGCGACCCAGCCGACCCACCGAGTGTTGCTGGGGTAAAAATCTTCTGATGAACGTGCACGCGGTGCGCGCACACCTAATTGGAATGGATATGAGCAATATATCTCGAAGAACAACAGTTACAACAGTGAGTAACCGTCTTTTTTCTGTGCTGACATGCCTAGCAGGAACAGCAAACATGTTAGCCAACTGATATAGTTCAGGTCTTGTTATTTTTTGCTGCTCACAATAGTGAAGAATATTTTCACTTTTATTGAAATGAGGCTCATCAACAAAATAACATAGGAAGGGGCTAATATGTTTTTTGACCTTGCTTTAAACAAAATTTGTCTCTGGCTTCTTGGACTTCTCAAATGCTTTGAAGAGGAAGTCAAGGTTGTTATCTGACTATCCAAACTGAAAAATCGGTCAGTTCAACATTTGGAATATCAGATTTTAGTAATTCCCAATTAGTCCACGTTTGAATTAGATGAATTTTACTTTTTTCTTTGTCCTCATATGAGAGAAGCCATTTGTAGCTGGGATCAAGGTAAATACAGGATCAAAATGCATCATTGTCCAGTAACATTTTATTACAGTTTTTCATTGAGGCCAACAGTGTTTCAGTGAAAGCTGAAGAAGACACCTTTGATGTGTCAAGTTGGCCTTTTAGCCAGGCTCTGTAAAACGCACCCAGAGTAAATTGTTTTGATTGAAGTGCCTTTGTTGTTAATTTAGAAGGCATTAGTGCCTCCATAATATTTTTAGTGGCCTTCCATTTCTCATCACTCATATAAATGTCTTGGGTTGTAGAAGTGGCCACCATAACCCTGCAAGTATCCTTGAGTTCTAAGTTGCCATGTAGTTGGACAATTTTGGATTCACTTTTTAAAATTAAGTTTTTTCATAATCACCATAACTGTTGGGTTCCTAAGCCTTTGCCAAACCAAACATGCTTACACAACTATATGGTTCACAGAGCATTTTTCAATAGCATCTGCAACAGCAAGTTGGAAGGTATGAGCAGAATGGAGAACTCCTCATAGAGTAACACCTTTAGTATCTACCATGTTTAATTCTGTCTCTTCTGAAGCTGGTCTTGTTGTGTAACATCTCCAGGAGTCTCTTTTCCACAAAAGTCCTCATTATTTTCCTTTTCTTTTTCACGCTCATCACCAGTTTCATCTTCTTTTTCCTCTTCTTCCTGATCTGCAATCATGCACTTGACAGATTTGACCACGTTAGCCGCCTTATCAGAAGTTATGCTATAGATCTGCTTCAGAGAAATTCCAAAACAGCTTATGATTTTGACTATCATTGCCTTCAGGTGTTCAGGGGGTGGCTCTCAGTAATCTACGTAATAAGAAGTGTGTGGCATATACTCCATCTGCAGTATACTGCATATTAACTATTAATATGGCTCTACCAAGATGAGTAGTGCAAACAATTTTCAAAGACATAAGCTTGCCCTTGGCCTTCAGCTTAATTTCATGACATACTCTGATTGCAAGGGCAGAAACTTTGTCTCAAATATTTTCAGCATTTATTGACAGTTTGTTGCAAAACCTTCAAGAAGAGGGTTAAGAATTTTTATTGTCTTGCTTTTCAGCACAGAATATAGAGTACGTTGGTTTGAGGACAGGTTCATTTTTTTGCACTGAGGGTTTGGATTATCATCATGTGAACTTGTCTCACTTGGGGAGAGTTTCTCTTGAGTAAGGAGAGTACACTCATCTGAATGATGTCTTTGTATCGGTTGCTCTAAACTGATGCAGGTATTTCAGTCATAACAGTCCTGCACTCATCAACTTTACAAGTAGAAATATTCTTGGCTGGGTCAAGTGAGAAGAACTTCCTCGCAGGATTTTTTGACACCCATTCCCCTGCCTACTGGCCCCCCACCACCTCAAGCATAGTTGCTTGAAGCTTGTAAGAAAATAATAATTGAATAGTATGTTTTTTTGGTCTTCCCATTGAACATGTAGCATGATGGTCACACCACCAGTGCATCACAATGAGCAGTGGAAGAGAAATGAGGGTAGAGCCTATGTTCCCTGGTGGAGACGGTTATCAAGGATACACCTGAGGGACTGGATAGGAACAACCTCAGTTGGGGGCTGGAGTGGTTCAGCACCTGGGCCAGCAACATGGCCAGAGCAATGGACTGTGTTCAGTGGGTTTGGCTTGTTTAAGCCAATTAGCTCAAAGATTTAAAGGCAACTGAAAACATCCCAGCATTCTTGTAAGATTAAGAATGAAAGAGAAAGTTATTAATGAAGCACTTAACTTGGAAATAAAGGAACCCCAAACGAGGAAAACAACAGGGCTAAGTTTTCTATTCACTACTATTTCTTTGCCTATGTTAGTAAAAGATTCTATGCCATGGAAATGCAAAACTTAAAATATAAATATCAAGCAATAATCCTATTCTTGAAAAATTTTCTTCTGGCCTAGTGGATAGAGGGGAGAAGTTCTAGGCCCATCCAGCCAGGTAGATGAGGGGGGAATGGGATGGTTATTCATCAGAGAAGAACTGTTACAGAACTGCTCCCTCTTCCCTCCCCCATCAGTCCCTGTCCCTTCTTCCTCCTTCTTTCAGCCCCCTTCCCTCCCCCACCAAGTCACTCCTTCTCTCTTTCAGCCCTCCCCTTCCTTCAGGCCCTTCCCTCCATCAGCACCCCCTCTCCCCCAGCAGAGCAGAATAACAGACCCTGTGCAGGGTGGCTGGTGGAGTGGGAGCCGGAAGGAACCTTCAGTGCCAGAGGGAAAAGCCAGGAACACAGTGGAAGAGCAGCCTCAAGCCCAAACAAAGGGCCTGTGACCCTTACTCCTCCTGCCTCACCCACCAGGGCTGAGGGCTGAGGGCTGAGTTATGGCCACTAGCACTCAGTGGGAAGCGGGAGGAGGGAGGAGCTGGAGAGGGGATGGGCAGTCCTCTACCAGGGCATACAGGATATCTACCAATCCCAGAATCCCTCTCTTCTCATCTCCTCCAGTGGCTTCCTGGGAAGTGTAGCCTCTGCCCTTCTCTCTGTAGGGTTAGAGCAGAGAGAGACCCTCCCTCAGCTCCTGATTATTGAACCTGTTGTTTTAAACTGGTTACTGGTTTTGTTTTTTGTGTTTGCTTCCAGTTTGGGTTCAATGCAACTGAGAGGTTTTCAGTCCAGGTTCATTTCCATTTCACTTAGAAAATCTCTCTGACCTGGTGTTCAGGTTCAGGTTCAGTTAGAGTCCCTGGGTATTTTCTTAGTAAAATCTTCCATCACACTCCTTAAACCTGCATCAGTGTGTTCACTGTGTTAGGAAATCTTCATTTGCACCCTACAAAAGAGATCAGGGAATTCCGCCAGAAAACTGGTGTGAGCCTGGAGTGTTAATGTTGTTCATGTCTATTCATGCACATGCATTCAGTGTGCTGCATATGGATTATGTGTACTAACAAAACCGGGGTTCTGGTGAGGGCATCTGTCACAGATAGTCAATCAAACAAAAGAGCAGGGTGAGTTACTCCTTAAGCACCTGTTTGTAATGGGTGGAACCAAAAATTGTGTTGTTATGGGGCACTGCAGTTTGGTAGCCGGGTCAGAGGTCTCATGCAGTCTGTAGTAAAACATCTGTAGAGTTAGTAAAAACTATAGGTGATAATTTTCTAGCAGAGAAGGTAACTCGATTGTGGAGCTCATTATAATGGCTAAAGAGTAACTGATCACTGGACTAGAAGTTGGTGGTAGTCTACAGACCATGACCTGATTACATTCAATATGAGAAGAGGACAGTCCTGACCAGTAATATATAAATCTGGTTGTTCAAAAGGGCTAATATTCCAAAGCTGAGGAAAATTATGAGTGAAATTCACCAGGAGGAAAAAGATAGAAAAAATTTGAATGAAAATTGGGAGTTTTTTAAGATTCCACAATGAAGAGAGGATGGCTTTGGCCAACAGCCCATCCTGATTCACTGGCAAAGTAAAGGCAGCAATGAAAAATAGAAAAGAAATATAGAACAAATGGAAAAAAGGAGAAACACCTAGCAGTCAATAATAATTAGAAGTTATAAAGCATAGAAAATTGATATGAGAAGCTAAAGACATCAGGGAAAAATCCATGGAGGGCAGGGCCAAGGACAATAAGGATTTTTCAAGTATATTAGGAACAAAATAAATCCTAACAATAGTATAGGGCCATTGTTGGCTGGAGATGGTAAAACTGTTAATGGTGACGTAGAGAAGGCATAAGAGCCCAATAAATATTTCTGTTCCATGTTTGGAAAGATAATTGTATCACAGGAGGAGGATGAAGTACTTTTCAGTCCATTAGTAACTGAGAAAGCTATTAAACAACATCTACTGGGGATAAACATTTTCAAATCAGCAGACCACTGTACCCACAAGTCCTGTAACAGCTGTATTGCCTTTATTACGATAAATCTTGTAATACTGGGAAAATTCCAGAAGACTGAAAGAGTATTATGTGGTGCCAAGAGTCAAAAGGGCCAAGCAAGATGATGCAGCTAACTATAGGCTGATTAGTCTGAAATCAGTCAGCAAAATAATGGGAAAGCTGATAAGCGATTCAATTCATAAAGAGTTAAAGGATAAGAATAGAATTAACACCATTCAACGTAGTTTTATGGAAAATAGGTCTTGTCATACAAACCTGATTTTAGTCTTCGATGAGATTATAAATTTGGTTGATAAAGGTAGCTATGTAGATGTAATACACTCAGACTTTGAGCTGCACAACATTCTGATTAAAAAGTTAGCAATATACAATATGTATAAAGCACACATCAAATGGATTGAGAGCTGGCTGACAGATCTCAAAAACTAATTGTCCGCAAAGAATCATCTCTAACTGGAGGTATTTCTGGTCGGGTTCTGCTGGGATCTCTATTTAGGCCTGATGCTATTTAGCATTTTTCATCAATGATCTAGAGGTAAATATGAAATCACGGCTCATAAAATTTATGACCGACACAAAGATTGGCAGAATAGCAAACAACGATAAAGGCAGGAAAGTCATACAGAGTGATCTGGATTGCTTAGTAAATGGGACCTGTTCAAACAAAATGTGTTTTAATTCAGTCAAATACAAAGTTATACATCTAGGAGCAAAGCATGCAGGTCAGTCCTGCAGCAGAGGGACTGTCTCCTGGCAAGCAGTGACTCTGAAAAGAATTCAGGCATCACAGTGGACAAACAAAGACTGTGAATGGCTTGCCAATTACAGAACCAGTTTCTCCTCCCTTGGTTTTCACACCTCTACTGCTAGAACAGGGCCTCATCCTCCCTGACTGAACTAACCTCGTTATCTCTAGCTTGCTTGCTAGCATATATATACCTGCCCCTGGAAATTTCCACTACGGACTTGATTACAGCTATAGCATTCCCTGGGAGAAATAGTGGGTATCAAGGACTCTTTAATATAACAGAGAGAGACGTACAAGAACCAGTGGTTGGAAGCTGAAGCCAGAAATACAAGTAAGGCCACGTCTACACTACACGATAATACGAATTAGTAAAATCGGTTTAATAAAACTGATATTATAAATTCGATTTCACGCGGCACACTAGGCACAGTAATTCGGCGTTGTGCGTCCATGTTCCGAGGCTAGCGGTCGATTTCTGAAGCGTTGCATTGGTGGGTAGCTATTCCGTAGCTATCCATAGTTTCATGCAGTTTCCCGCCGCCTTGGAATTTTGGGTTGAATCAATTATTTGTCGGGGTGGTCTGGTAAATGTCGTCAGCTCTTCCTTTCCTCCAAGGAAACAACAGCTGACATCCTTTCGCGCATTTTCCCTGGAATTGCGACTGGCATATGCATAGCACGGCAACATAGGAGCCCGTTCAGCTTTTTTTTTTTTTTCCGGCATCGTATGTGTACTGGATGCGCGGCAGAGGCCGATCCAGCGCAACGAGCATTCATTTGCTTTTGCATGAATAGAGAGGATGGTTACAGCTTCCGTTTGTAACTCGACTGGCTGGAGTAAGACTGGCAATGAGATGAGGTTATCTCTCCCTCTGTACTGTCCAGCTGCTATATGAGTGCCCTGGTGAGATATGGCCGGGGCGCAAAGCAAATTGGGGAGATCGAGTCAATCCCTTTTTGGTTTTTTTAAAAATAGGAGTCAGTCTGCCTAGAATAAGGGGCAAGTGTCTAGAGGACAGTGGGTATGCAGAGCAATAGCTGCTCCATGTCAGTATTCACAGGGGGTTTGCCTGCAACAACCCATCATTGCTTCCCTCCTCCTACACTTCCTGGCTAACGGTGGCAGTGGTCTCCCATTTGTGTCATGAAGTTATAAGAATGGCAGGATAAGAACGAGAATTGTTAGTGAAGATAAATGAGGGGAAGGCAGCCTCCCGGGGCTAGTGACAGTCAGGCAGGACATCGGTGGCGGGGGAGAGGAGCCAGGAATGCTGCTGCTGATGAAAGTCCAGGCAGTAACAGAATCTTTCTTACACAGGCAAAGGGAGGGGGGCTGATTGAAAGCTCAGCCGAGTTGCTATGAATGAAGACGGTACTAGCTGTTTCTGTCTAGCTACTGGGAGTGAAGCAGGAATAATTCCTGTTTTTACCCAGGCTGCCCCCCAATTCAGTTAAAATGCCTTGGAGCACTCAGGGGTTCTATAGAGGACAGTTACCGTCCTACGTGCACCGTTCTACCACCAGAGAGGGGAAGGAGCAAAGACTGCGATTCACTGCTGCAGCATCGGTCTACCGACAGCATTCAGTACACATAGGGGTGACATTAAAAGAAGTCAAGAAAGATTTCTTTCCCCTTTTTCTTCACGTGGTGGGGTGAGGAAAGAAACTGAGAGCTATTGCCTGAGCCACGCCAGACACCTGGTCTTGAACCTACAGACATTGGGAGCTCAGCCAAGAATGAAATTTTTCAGAGACTGCTGTGGACTGTGGATGCTGGAGTCTCAGAACCCCTCCCTCATGAGCGTCCATTGAGTCTCTGGCTTCCCTTACCTTGTCACGCAGACTGTAGCCGTGGAGATTTTTTTCAAAATGCTTTGGCATTTATGTTCTGTAACGGAAGCTTTGATTAGAACAGATTTGTCTCCCCAATACAGCAATCGATCCAAATCTCCCATACGGTCATGCTGGATCTCTTGTTTGGATTGGGATTGCATCGCACCCATGCTGATCAGAGCCTCACATGCTGGGCAAACAGGAGTGTAATTCAAAGTTCGCGGGGCTTTCCTGTTTACCTGCCGCTGCATCGATCAGATTGCTGTCCAGACGGGTCAGTGATGCAATGTGGGATACCGCCCGGAGGCGCAATACGTCGATTTCCGTCCACACTACCGTATCCATATGTTAATATCGAATTTAGGGCTACTCCTCTCGTCGGGGAGGAGTACAAGAAATCGATATAAGTCTCTTTATATCACATATAAGAGCGTTGTGTAGTGGTCGGTACAGCATTAAATCGATTGTAACGCCTGTTTAAAGTTGAATAATTTAGCAATGGCGTAGTGTAGACCAGCTAAGCCACAGTTATATCTAGTGACGGGTTAACATAGTGGATGTATAATCGTTGATATCTTCAGATTGAGTGTTTGGTTTCCAGAAGACATCCTTTGCCAACAAAATGAGGCTTTACTCAAACACAAGCTACTTTTTGACGTCAATATAGGATAAAACTGGGTGAAATATAATGGTCTGTGTATACGGAGGCCAGATTAGATGACTTGATGTTTCTGCCTGTAAAGTCTGGAAGTCTGTTACTAAATACACAATACAAAACTACAGGAAATCTTTGTGTTAAAGGTTGGTTACAACTTTAGAAGATCACTCTTCCTCGTATTCTATTTAATCAGTCTCACTATATTCAATTGTAAGGATAAATTGAATCAAAACTACAAGCACCAACGGCTGACCAATGCATGCATACAACAACTGCGTCGCATCAGAGCTTGAGCGTTGCAAAACCACTCAGATGATGACTCTCTTCTCTCAGGCAATCCCTTAAAGAGGACACGTGGTCCTTGCTGTATCATTTCTCAATTTCCTCCTGCTTGGCTTCTATAGACATATTGAATCCAAAACTTGTGTGTGATAAACTGCTTATTGGTAAACCGATCTCTCCCAGAAGATGCATTTTAAACACAAGTCAACAGTCTTTTCACATGGATCAAGGGTTTTCTTCAAGGAAACAATGAATCCATTGAGTGGTGACCTGTGAATGCTCTCTTATCTCAAAGGTTTGAATATGGATGTCATTTATGGCAGAAGAGAAGTGCAAAGAAAAAGAGGCGGGTTTTGCGTGACTCAGTTTCCTTCAACTTTTAATGGTAATTGAATAAGATACTATAAGAGCACTCAGCTCTCAGCATCATACTGCTGGATATCGCTAGCACATAGCATGCACTGCTCAAAGATAGAAACAAGCCAGTGTCCAGCAGGAGAAGATAGCAGATGCGAACCGTTCACATAAAGAATAGTGATGCTGGGCTTGTCAAAGACCACTGATGTCAATGAAGGACTTCCATTCACCTAGATGGGTTAAGGGACCCCTTAGATCTCTACTCTTACCAACTGCATAACATAAGCAATAAAAATTCCTGTTTCCAAGTCCTGTCGCTTGGTTGAATTGGAACCATACCATTTTAGAAAAAACATGGAGCCTTGATTTTACTACACCAATTTACTAAAAGTGGATGAAGAAAGAGACACGGCGGCAGCGTTCATGACCAACACTATAAGCAAATAAAAATCCTTGTGCAATGACTGTGAACTGTGCACATTCCTTGGACGAGAAGAACCTAGGAAACTCAACAGCCTCGCTTCTGAAGTGCACAGGTTTATGTCCTGGGTTTAGAGCTGAAATGATCACTGGGGGTCCTGTCTACCTGCATCAGGAGGTTTGATGTGACTAGTACACATCCCAAGCTAAGCTATTGATCATAACTTAGCTAGATCAACAAATAGGCTCGAAGGCCACCAGCAGTGCCTGGTGCAGCAGGGAGAGTGCACGGGCTGGTTCCTGTCGAGAACCCTGGTTACATACCCGAGCAGCTAGCTACGCCCATGCTGCTCCAGTCACTGCTATGTACTAATCCAGCTTTGTTCCACCGGAAGTAGACCATCAACTCACATATCTGAAAAAAATGAAGCTAGCTCAGGTAGATAAGCTACATAACTGCATCACACTCCTGACTGCATTGGAAGCATACGAGCAGAAGTAGTAAATGCCATATTCTCGTCTTCTGTGCTAGTGGCTGTTGCCTCCAGTCCCTCCACCGTCCTGCTGTCTGTTCACCTCAGCCCACTCCAGACCCGCCTCTTAACTCCCCCTCCCATGCCTTTCGCCTCACCCACTTCCCTCCATGTTCCTCAGACCCTTCACTTTTCTTTCCATTTATATTAAACCTCCAACTTACTCCCCTGAACAAAAAAATTGGGGCGCCTAAATGACATTGTGACCCATCAATGTTAATATCGTGGCTGGAAAATTGAAACTGCCAGATTATTCCCGGTTGTGTGCTAAAACAGATAGCTAAAGGTTATGTTTCTTTACCGTAAAGATTAACAAGGGAGCCAAACACCTGACGCAGAGACAATCAGGCAACCGGCATTTTCAAGCTCAGGGGAGGGAATGTTTGGGTCTGTGTCTTTGTCTGCCTCTCAGCTATGAAGAGGGGATCTTTCTATCTCCAGCTTCTAGGTCAGTTCTCAGAACTGAAGACAAAGTAGAAAATTAATTAGCTGTTTTGTTTTTTGTTTACATGCTGTGTAGGTTGCTGGAATGTTAAAAATTGTATTCTTTTTTTGAATAAGGCTGTTATATCATATTTTTCTTTTAAGCAATTGAACCTGTATTATTGTCAACCGCTTGATACGAGCAAATATTTTATGTCTTTTTCTTTCTTTTTTATATAAGTTTCTTTTAAGACTTGTTGAGTGTTTTTCTCTCTGGGTTAAGGCTAAGACAAAAGGGGAGAATTCTCTTTGTGTTAGATTACGGAGGTGATCCTTGCACGACCGGGAATTGGTGAGAGGGGAGAAAAGCCAAAGGGGGAGAGACTAGATTCTTTTCTGTTCCTTGTATTTGGTTGTCTTTTGTTTGAAGAGAGAGACAGCTTTTGGTATTATATGTAAAGAAGTTGCTCAGTAACTCTCAGGTTAGCCCAGAGGAAACTGGTGGAGAGAGGGGGAAGGGAAGTGGTTATTTCCTTTGTTAGGAGACTCAGGCACTGATCTTGGCGGTGCCACAGAAGTTTGGGGGATCCAAGATCGTACCAGGGCACTGGAATTCCTGGTTCGGGCAGGCTATCAGATCAAGCTGGTATTAAACTTAGAGGCGGGTTCATGCTAGCTTCTCATTTAGAATCTAAGGTTCAAATCTGAGTAGGAAAGCTACAACATTGTGTGACCTAGCAAAAGTGAGACATGATATTGGAACATGGAAATAGAGAGTGGCGACAGTCGGCGATGATTTCAGGGCGTACAAATAAACAATTCTGGGGCAAGATTAGAGAAATGACGTGCTCCCGTCTGCTGGACTGCTAAAGGTCTCTGTTTACTGTCAGAGTTCGATGTAACTCGAGAAATGCGCCCACTAATGGGAACAGACTAGGGTATACGTTGGTTTGATGTTGTGGGTACAGCATGTGCAGGCACTGAGAAGAACTACAAATCCAGTTCATCCATATACGCTACCAGCCGGGAGGGGGGGAGCGACCGACTCAGTGGCATTGTTTAAGACATCGGTTATGTGCCAGATTTGATTACTAGCCCATACTTTTCTGAGCAGGTCTTATGAAAGACAGCACAACAGATGCCAAAACCCCACAACATAAACCTCCCCCCAGTTTTCTGCCCAGCGGCAAAGAGATGTTAGTACAAAATTACAGGGAGGGGGATAAGTGGGGAAAGCGAGTGGCCAAGCCAAGTTATTGGGAACAACAGCTGTCAATATTTCGTACAGGACAAGAGGAAACAATGAGTGGCCTATTGATTCAACAGTTCCCAGATAAAAGTTCCAGTCGGTTACAGGACCGCATCCGCCTGACGTGAGCAAGTAGGGGTGTGAGTTTGCGGGGCACAGGAGGAGTGCTGGAAGAGGATGATTGATTTAGGGAGTGAAGCTCCGCGAGGGTGAAGCCAAACAGTATCAATAAGGAGGGGCAGGTACAAGTAGTTCACTTTCCTCTCCCTGGTAATACGAGCCGCTGCAAACTGTATGCGTGGAATGAGTCCTAGGTGATAAAGCACTAGGCTCCACATGAGCAGAGAGTTTTGCCAATCGACTTCAATGAGTTCAGGATTCACTCCCATGTGCTATTTTTGCACTGGGAAAAGACTGTAAATCTTTTTGCTAGCAATTATCTCACATTTGAGGCAGATCTCAGCATAATAGAAATCCCCAGAATTCAGTTGAGCTATGTATTTACACCAGGTGATGACTGGCTTAATGGTATGAGCAAACACCCTCCCGCTCAAACAGGCCCACTTTGCAATTAAACCAGATTGATAATAGTTAAGAAATGCTATCAAAGACAGAGACACCGGAACTTTTTCTCAAGTTAGATGTCAATCACGGGAAAGATAGGCAAAAGGACTCAACTAGAGAGCCCCTCTCAAATCAGTCCAAATCAGTTCACTGATTCCTAGCACGGAAGGAAAATTATTAATGAGATAGCAAGCGCACATAAGAAAGTTAAGTTATTATCAAATTAGAAGTAATGGGAAGTGACAGACTGAATCGGCTATATGTGGTCAGGAAGGAATTCCCCTCCAGGTCAGATCAGCAAACTGAGTTTTGGGTTTTTGCTTGTCTCGGTAGTTGTGTAGGGCTTGCTATGCATAGAAGATGTGAGTATATATTCATAAGCCTTTCTCCTATTGTGGGGGCATGGGCACTTGGTGCACCTTGGTCCTCTACTTTCCTTGCATTGTAATGTCTAGGCTCTGTGGGCTGCTAATACTTGGTTCATTTCGGTTTGGGATTAGTTTCTGTTAGGTCTGGTGGGGCTGTATCCCTTATATCGCCAGAGGATCTGGTGGATCCTTCTGACCTTAAATAGTAGATGGACTAGAGGGAACTTGGACATTTACCGCGCAGAACTGCTTACACACTAGAATATTGGCTTCTGACTGCCTACTGTCGACGCAACGGTGAGTCATTATGGAAGTGAGTGATAGATTGTGCCACATACGTGATATCGCTTAGATGTCGTCAATTGTTGCTGCCATATAGAGAGAGATATGAGAATAGGCTCCTACACTCCCATCACTTGGAGATTTATAATATGAGTAAAATAACCAGTGTCATTCGTATTTAATGTTCTTATGACCTCTACCATACAATCTTCTCCTCTGCATAATCATAAGCCATAACACTGATTATGCATATGAATCAAATCTTTACAATAATGTTGCCTAATTAGCTGACTCATTTGAACTTTGATTTGTGGCTTCGTACTTATCAGGAACTTCCTTTGCAAATTCTCAAGCTCCTAAACAAGACAACGTTGGCTGCCAGTATTTAGATACCTGACGTATAATAAATGCCCAAACCATAGTAGGACACACTTTGGTGCAACTAAGAGATAGAGGGATTAGCAATGGCAACTTTATACTTACATTATCAGCCTTGTAACAATAGTTTTCACCACTTCCTCTGCTCCCATGTATTGTGTTTTTTTTAATCGCCTTCCTCTGAAGCATCAAGGATCGCCTATACTGATCGCTACTCCAGGGAGGCCAAGCGCTGAGGTGGACTGGGCATTCTCTTTATCATTTGGGCTTGGCTGGTTTCTTGCTCACATGCTGAGGGTCTCACTGATTGCCAGGTTGGACCGGGGAAGGAATTTCATCTAGGTCAGTTGGCAGTGTTTGTC
>NC_133775.1:66015100-66073789 GCF_003597395.2 Chelonoidis abingdonii | reverse complement strand
CTGCGTCTGACGAAGTGGTATTCACCCATTGAAAGCTCACGCTCCAAACTTCTGTTAGTCTATAGGCCACAGGAGTTCTCTGCTGCTTTTACAGAGGACAAGCAATTCAACAGGCGCTCCCATGCAACGCTGTGGCAAAACACGCTAGTAACGATCCTGCTGGTATAAACAGGGAGCAGTGGGTAGGAGCCAGAGGTGATTTCAATCTCTGTTACAGCTTGATGAGACCGTTACATGAAAACTACTGCATCCAGTTCTGGATGTCCACATATGTTTGTGAGGGATGTTTGAAAAAAATGGAGAAGGTTGCAGAAAAAGATGCCACAAAAAATCATTCAAGGGCTGGAGAAATGCCTGATAGTGGAGCTTAAAGAGCTCAGTCCGTGTAGTTTAGCAAAAGAAGTCTGAGGTGGTGACTTGATTACAGCATATAAGCACCTTCCCTGGGAGAAATAGTGGGTATCAAGGACTCTTTAATATAACAGAGAGAGACGTAACAAGAACCAGTGGTTGGAAGCTGAAGCCAGACAAATTCAAGTAAGGCCACGTCTACACTACACGATAATATTCGAATTAGCTAAAATCGGTTTAATAAAACTGATATTATAATTCGATTTCACAGCGGCACACTAGGCACAGTAATTCGGCGTTGTGCGTCCATGTTCCGAGGCTAGCGTCGATTTCTGAGGCGTTGCATTGTGGGTAGCTATTCCGTAGCTATCCCATAGTCCACACTAACCGTAATCCGATATGTTAATATCGAATTTAGCGCTACTCCTCTCGTCGGGGAGGAGTACAGAAATCGATATAAAGTGCTCTTTATATCAATATAAAGAGCGTTGTAGTGTGGACGGGTACAGCATTAAATCGATTTAACGCTGTTTAAATTGATTTAAATGCGTAGTGTAGACCAGGCCTAAGGCACAGTTATCTAACAGTGACGGGGGTTAACCATAGTGGATGCTATATCGCTTGATATCTTCAGATTGAGTGGTTGGCTTTCCAGAAGACATCCTTTAGCCAAACACAAATGAGGCTTTACTCAAACACAAGCTACTGTGCTCAATATAGGAGTAACTGGGTGAAATATAATGGTCTGTGTTGTACCGGAGGCCAGATTAGATGACTTGATGGTTTCTGCCTTAAGCTCTGTGAATCTGTTACTAAATAACACAAATACAAAACTACAGGAAATCTTGTGTTAAAGTTGGTTCACAACTTTAGAAATCACTTCTCTCGTATATTCTATTTTCAGTCACTATATTCACATGTAAGGATAAATTAGAAATCAAAACTGACAAGCAACCTTAACGCTGACCCATGCATGCATACCAACAACTGCGTCGCATCAAGAGCTTGAGGTTGCCAAAAACCACTCAGATGATGCACCTTCTCTTCTCTCAGGGCAATCCCTCTAAAGAGGCACCACGTGGTCCTTGCTGTATCATTTACTCAGATTTCTCTCCTGGCTTGGCTTCTAGTAGACATATTCAGAAATCCCATAAACTTGTGTGTTGATAAACTGGCTTATTGGTAAACAGATCTCTCCCCAGAAGGATGCATTTTTAAACACAAGTCAGACAGTTTTTTCACATGGACTCAAGGTTTTCTTCAAGGAAACAATGAATCCAGTTAGTGGTGAACCTGTGAATGCTCCTCTTATCTCAAAGTTTGAATATGGATGTCATTTATGGCAGAAGGAGAAGTAGCAAAGAAAAAGGAGGCGAGGTTTGCGTGACTCAGTTCCCTTCAACCTTTTAATGGTAATTCGAATAAGTAACTATAAGAAGCACTCAGCCTCAGCATCATACCTGCTGGATATGCTGCACAATGAGCATGCACTGCTCAAAATGATAGAAACATAGCAGTGTCCACAGAGAAGATAGCAGGATGCGAACCTTCACAGTCAAGAATAGATGATGTAGGGCTTGATCCAAAGACCACTGATGTCAATGTAAGGACTTCCATTCACCTAGATGGGTTAAGGGACCCCTGAGATCCTCTACTCTGACCCACTGCATAACATAAGCATAATAAATTCCTGTTTCAAGTCCTGTCGCTGTGGTTGAATTGGAACATACATTTTAGAAAAACATGCAGCCTTGATTTACTACACAATTTACTAAAAGTGGCATGAGAAAGAGACAGCGGGGCCAAAGGCAGTTCATGACCCAAACCTAAAGCAAATAAAAAAATCCTTGTGCAATGACTGTGAACTGTGCACACTTCCTTGGACGAGAAGAACCTAGGAAACTCAACCAGCTCAGCTCTGAAAGTGCACAGTGTTTATGTCCCTTGGGTTAAGAGCTGAAATGATCACTGGGGGTCTGTCTACCCTGCAGTCAGGAGGTTTGAGTGCAACTAGTGTACACATGCCCAAGCTAGCTTTGATCTAGACTTAGCTAGATCAAAAATAGCTCGAGTAGCCACAGCAGTGTAGCCCTGGCAGCAGGGAGAGTGGCACGGGCTGGTCTCCTGTCCAGAACCCTGGTTACATACCCGAGCAGCTAGCTACCGCCCATGCTGCTCCAGCTCACTGCTATTGTTACTGAATCCAGCTTTGGTCCAACCGGAGTAACCATCAATCACATATCTGAAAAAACTGAAGCTAGCTCAGGTAGATAAGCTACATAAGCTGCAATCACACCTCCTGACTGCCATATGGAGTAGCCATACCCTGAGAGAAGGTAGTAATTCATATTCTCTGTCTTGTGCTAGTGGGCTGTTTGCTCCAGTCCCCTCCCACCCAGTCCTGCTGTCTGTTCACCTCAGCCTCACTCCAGACCCGCCCTCTTAACATCCTCCCCTCCCATGCCCTTTCGCCCTCACCCACTTCCCTTCAATGTCTCCTCACCCTTCACTTTTCTTTCCATTTACTATAAACCCTCCCAACTTACTCCCCCTGACACCAAAAAAATTGGGGCGCTAATATGACATTTGTGACCATCAAAGTGTTTACTATCTGTGGTGGAAAATGAACAGCCAGATTATTCCCCGGTTGTGTGTCATAAACAGATAGCTAAAGGTTAATGTTTCTTTTACCTGTAAAGGATTAACAATGGGAGCCAAACACCGACCAGAGGACAATCAGGAAACCCGGCATTTTTCAAGCTCAGGGAGGGAATGTTGGGTCTGTGTCTTTGTCTGCCTCTCAAGCTATGAGAGGGATCTTTCTATCTCAGCTTCCTATTTCAGTTCAGACTTGAAGACAAAGGTAGAAAATTAATAGGCTCGTTTTGTTTTTTGTTTACATGTGTGTAGTGTTGCTGAATGTTTAAATTGTATTCTTTTTTTGGAATAGGCTGTTATATCATCATTTTTCTTTTAAGAATGGAACCTGTATTATTTCACCGCTTGATACAAGCAGAATATTTTATGTCTTTTTTCTTTCTTTTTTATATTAAGTTTCTTTTAAGACTTGTTTGAGTGTTTTTTCTCTCTGGGGTTAAGGCTAAGAACAAAAGGGAGGAATTCTCTTTGTTTAGATCTACGGAGGTGATCTCTGCACGACCCGGGAATTGGTAGAGAGGGAGAAAAGCCAAAGGGGAGAGAAGCTAGATTCTTTTCTGTTTCCTTGTATTTGGTTGTCTCTTTGTTGAAGAGAGGAGACATGCTTCTTATATTATGATGTAAAGAAGTTTGCATCAGTAACTCTCAGGTTAGCCCAGAGGAAATCTGGCTGAGAGAGAGGGGGGAAGGAAGTGGTTATTCTCCTTTGTTAGAGACTCAGGGCATCTGAGTCTTGGGGTGCCACAGGGAAGTTTTGGGGGATCCAAGTGTACCAGGCACTGGAATTCCTGGTTGGTGGCAGGCTATCAGATCTAAGCTGGTAATTAAACTTAGAGGGGTTCATGCTAGCTTCTCAGTTTATGAATGCTAAGGTTCAAATCTGAGTAGGAAAGCTACAACATTGTGTGACTAGCAAAGTGAAGGACATGATATTGGAAATGGAAATAGAGGAGTGGCGCAGTCCGTGATTTCTAAAGGGGTGCACAAATAAACAATTCCTGGGGCAAGATTAAGAGAAATGAACGTGCTCCCTGTCTCTGGACTGCTAAAGGTCTCTGTTTACTGTCAGAGTTCATTGTAACTGAAGGAAATGGCCCCCACTAATGGGAACAGACTGGGTATACGTTGGTTTGATGTGTGGTACACCATGTGCAGGCACTGAAAGAAAACTACAAAGCCAGTTCTATCCCAGAGTCTGCCACCCAGACCACTCCAGTGGCATTGTTTTAAGACATCGGTTATGTGCCAGATTTGATTTACTAGCCCATACTTTCTGAGGGCACTTGATGAAAGACAGCAAACAGTGCAAAACCCACAACATAAACCTCCCCCCCAGTTTCTGCCCAGGGCAAAGAGTGTTAGTACAAAATTACAGGGGAGGGATGAAGTGGGGGAAAGCAGTGGCAAAGCAGTTATTGGGACCAGTGCAATATTTCGTACAGGAAAAAGAGGAAACAATGAAGTGGCTCATTGATCAACAGTTCCCAGATAAAAGTTCAGTGCGGTTACAGGACGCATCCCCTGACGTGAGCACAGAGGGGTGTGAGTTTTGCTGGCCACAGGAGGAGGTGCTGGAAGAGGATGATTGAGATAGGGGAGTGAAGGCTCCTGCCGAGGGTGAGCCAAACAGTATCCATAAGGAGCAGGACAAAGGTCAGGTGTCACTTTCCTCTCCCTGGTAATACCAGCCGCTGCAAAACTGTATGCGTGGATGAGGTCCAGTGGTGAAATCCTGGCTCCATTGAAGCCAGCCAGAGTTTTGCCACTGACTTCAATGAGTTCAGGATTCCACCCCATGTGTCTATTTTGCACTGGGAAAAGCACTGTAAATCTTCTTTGCTAGCAGATTATCTCACCATTTGGGCCAGATCCTCAGCTAATAGAAATCCCCAGAATCAGTGGAGCTATGCTGATTTACACCAGGTGATGAACTGGCTTAATGGTTATGAGCAAACACCCCTCCCCCGCTCAAAACAGGCCCACTTTGCAATTAAACCAGATGATGAATAGTTGTTAAAATGTTCAAGAGACAGAGACACCAGGAACTTTTTATCAAGTTGTTCAATCCTGGGAAAGAAGGCAAAAGTGACTCAACTAGAGAGCCTCTCAAATCAGTCAATCAGTTCCACTGATTCCTAGAGCGGAAGGAAATATTAAATGGAGATAGCCAAGGCCACATAAGAAATTAAGTTATTAGTCAATTAAATAATGGGAAAGTGACAGGACTGATCGGTATATGTGGGGTCAGGAAGGAATTCCCCTCCAGGTCAGATCAGCAAACTGAGTGTTTGGTTTTTGCCTTTCTCGGTAGTGTGTGGGCACTGGTTGCTTGCCAGCATTATCTGAGTATATTTCACAATCCTTTCTCTGCCATTGTGGGGGCCATGGGCACTTGGTGCACCTTGGTCCCTCCTACTCTCTGCCTGTGGCATGTAATAGTCTAGGCTTCTGTGGGCTGTAATACTTTGGTCTCATTTCGGTTGTTGGGGTTAGTTTCTGTTTAGGTTCTGGGTGGGGCTGGTGATCCCTTATATGCCAGAGGATCTGGTGGATCCTTCTGACCTTAAATGCTGTGACTCCAAGGGGACTGGACATTTTACCTGCAGAATGCTATACACAACTAGAGATTATGGGCTCGACTGCCTACTGTCGCACACAACGTGAAGTCATTTATGGGAGTGAGTGTAAGATGCTGCCACCAGTGAGTGAAGGCTTCTGATTTGGTCATGTTGCCTGGCATATAGAGAAAGGTAATGGAGAATGAGGCTCTCTACAACTCCATCACTGGGAGGAATTTTTAATGATGCAGTTAAAAGTAACTGTGTCCTGCCTATTTAATGTTCTGATCATGTGACGCTCTAACAATTACAGATCTGTCTCCTCTGCAAATCACAGGCCAATAACACTGATTAGTGCATATGAATCAAATCTTTACAAAATGGTTGCCTAATTAGCTGGACTCAGATGACTTTATTGTGCTTTCGTCATATAATCAGAATGCTTCCTTTGCAAATTCTCAAAGCTCACTAAACCAAACAACCTGCACATTTATATGACAGAAAAAAATGCCCAAACCTATGTAGGCCCACTTTGTGCAACCCTAAAGAAGAGGTGGCTTAGCAATGGCCAACTTTAAATTACATTATCAGCCTGTAACAATGAGATTCCACCCCCTTCCTCTGCTCCCCATGTATTGTGTTTTTTTTTAATCGCCTTCCTCTGAAGCATCAAGGACTGCCAGAGCTGGAGATGGGACACTGGCCAGGGAGGGCCAAGGCTCTGAGGTGGCACTGGGCATTCTCTTTTTCATTTGCTTGGCTGGATGGTTCTTGCTCACATGCTCAGGGTCTCACTGATTGTCACAGGTGGGATCGGGAAGGAATTTCATCTAGGTCAGATTGCCAGTGTTTTCATGGTTTTTTTCACCTATCTTCAGGGGTAAAAGTGGGTCGGTATGGGCCAGTACGGCATACCAGTAAGAAGGCAGTACCGGCTCATACCCAGCTGATGTTAAAGTGCTGCTGCTGCAAAGGAACCTCCTTAAAGTGCTGCCAGAGCAGCACTTTAACATCACTGCCCTGGGGCCAGTGATTTAAAAGGGCCCAGGGCTCCTGGCTACCAGCCCCAGGCACTTTTAAATTGCCACCGGAGCCCTGGGCAGTGCAGGCCAGGCAACGTGGATGGGTAGGCTGGCGGAGGCTGACCCCCAGTCCCATCCCTTCCGCCCGAGGCCCTGCCTCTTCTGGGGCTCTGTAGCCTGGTCCCAATACCGGTAAGAATGTAATATTACTTTCACCCTTACCTATCTTGGCATTGTGTGGGTGTGGTTCACTTGCCAGAATTAGCTGGTTATATCTCACTTCCTTATTTCCTGCCATTGCAGGGGTTTCGGGTACATAATAGTCCAGTCTCCTGTGGGCTATAATATTTTGGTCTCATTTTGGTTGTTGAGTTTAGTGTGTGGGGACTGGGTGAGGTTGGTGGCCTGTGCTGTACAGGCGGTCAACCTAGATGATCTGGTGGTCCCTTCTGGCTTTTAACTCTGTGACTCTAGCTCTCTTTCCTACTGATCAGCATCCTTAATGGCGGCAAATGGAACAACTCTAGGACCCTGCAATGGACTATAGAGGGAAGCCAGTCTTTGATTAAGGCACTGGACTAGGGCCCAGCAGCGCTCTGTCACTGACCTGGACCGTAAACTTGGGGGAGTGATTTTGCCTCTCTGCACCTTTGTTTCCTATCTGTAAAGTGGGGATAAGACTCTTGTCTTTCCCTCACCTTGTCTGTTTTGCTTGTAAGCTCTTTGGGGTAGGGACTGTCTTTGTCTCACAGGACATATGGCACAATGGGTCCCTGGTCCTAGTTGGAGCCTCTAGGAATTCCTGTGGTACAAATAATACCAGGTGAACACCTAGCTTTGACATCATGCTGTGTTTAATCCAAAACCTACAATGAAAGCAGACCCTTTGCTTCCTTGTCCTGCTCCACCCCCTTTCATAGCTTTGGCACAAGGCGGTAATCCTTTTTCTCTCTGGGTCCCCACTCTCCTTCTAAATGGAAAAGCACCAGGTTTAAGATGGATTCCAGTATCATGTGACATGGTCACATGTCAGTGTAAGACCTTATTCTTCATTACCCAAGTCAGGTACACAGGAAGGCGTGCAGGTAAATAAACCCATGTACAACCAATTGTCCTAGTCAATGGGAGTCATCAAGATCCTAAGCCGTCATTAATGGCCCACACTTTGCATAATTACATAGGACCTCAGAGTTATATTTGATATTTCTAGTTTTAAAGACAAGAATGATACATTCATACAAATAGCATGAACATACTCAGTAGATTATAAACTTTGTAATGATACCTTACAAAAAGCATATTCCAGTTACATTATATTCACTCATTAGCATATTTCATAAAACATGTGGCATGCAATGTCACAGACTGATCTACTGTATCCCAGCTACCCCTTGTCCTCGAGTGACCATTCCTGTAGCCAGGGACCCAGCTGCATCCCATCCACACCTTCTTTCTCCTGGGCACATCCTCAGGGCCAGGGGAAGCCAGCACAAGGCAAATTTAACACACCCAAGAATTGGGCCCACGTTACTTTTTGGTTCAACTGTGCAGAATTCTTGCTGGCTGGAAAATGATTTTTTTCTCCCCTTGAAAAATTTTAATGAAAATATTTTGGTTTTGTCACCAATCTTCTTGGGATTTTTTTTTTTGATGGGCGGGGTTAATCAAAAAAATAAAACCTGAAAATTAGGCAATAGAAAAATACCAAGTTTTGGTTTTCTGATTAACTCCCCCCGTTTCAAATATTTGATTTTCAACTGCTGACAATCAAAAACTTTTTTATCACAACATAGGCCTGGTCTACACTACGCATTTATACCAATTTTAGCAGCGTTAAATCGATTTAACGCTGCACCCGTCCACACAACGAGGCCCTTTATATCAATATAAAGGGCTCTTTAAACCGGTTTCTGTACTCCTCCCCGACGAAAGGAGTAGTGCTGAAATCGGTAATATCATATTGGATTAGGGTTAGTGTGGCCGCAAATCGATGGTATTGGCCTCCGGGCGGTATCCCACAGTGCAGCACTGTGACTGCTCTGGACAGCAATCTGAACTTGGATGCTGTAGCCAGGTAGACAGGAAAAGCCCCGCAAACTTTTGAATTTCATTTCCTGTTTGGCCAGTGTGGAGAGCTCAACACAGAGAACAAGACCCATGCAGAGATCTCATCAGCACAGGTAACAATGCAGTCTCCTGAGAATCGAAAAAGAGCTTCAGCATGGACTGCTCGGGAGGTACTGGATTTGATCGCTAATATGGGAGAGATTCTGTGCTAACAGAACTCTGTCCAAGACAGAATGGAAAAAAACATTTGAAAAATTTCCAAGGCTATGATGGAGAAAGCCACTCCAGGACCAGTGCAGTGCAGAGTGAAAGTTAAGGAGCTCAGACAAGCCTTACCAGAAAACCAAAAGAAGCAAACGGAAGGTCCAGGGCAGGCAAAACATGCCGCTTCCACTCTGAGCTTGCATGCAATTCTAGGGGGCACTCAATATTAAGATACAAAATGAGACCTTGTAGTGAAATCAATGTGCTATGTAAGTGAATAGTGTTGTTCACTGTGAAAGAGTATAATACATTGTTCTGTAAAACGTATCTTTTTAAATACTTCTCTCCCTTTTTAGCTCCCTCTGCAGCTGCAAATTTTTAAGCCTCCTACTCCATCGCGAAGCGTATCTCAGATAAGGCGGAGGAAAAAAAAGACGCGAGACAAAAATGTTCTCAGAATCATGGAAGTAACCCGCAGTGAAAGAGCTCATCTGAATGAGTGGAAGGACGTGATATCAAATTACAGGAAAGATGCCAGTGAACGTGAGGACCAACGTGAGGAGAGGAGAGATGCTCGAGATGAGAGGTGTAGGCAGGAAGACAGCGGTGGCGGGATGCAACGCTGGGCTGCTGCGTGATCAAACTGACATCTCCGACATCTGTGAGCTTCAGGAAACAGCAGCAGGGTCAGAGAGTGCTGCTCGAGCCCTATGTAACCACCCTACACATCACCATGTTCCATATCTTCTCACCAGAATGTAAACAGCATGAGGAAGACGTGCAGACAAGGGAGAGGGGCGCCCACTCCACCCCTGTGGACAGCCCAAACAAAAGCTGTATTACAATTTAGAAATATTTTTAGTGGCCTTTCCTTACCCTCCTATCCTCCATCCCAAACCACACCTGGGATACCTTGTCAGTTCTCTCCCTCTTTTTAAATAACATTTAATAAAGAATACAATGATTTTTAAATGAATAGTACTTTATTTCTTAAACAAGCTGTAATCGAAGGGGGAGGGTGGGTTGCTTACAGGGAATGAGTACAAGGGGAGGAGGGTTCGTCAGAGAGGGAAACAAACACAACAGTCACACCGTACCCTGGCCTTGATGAACTTGTTTTCAAAGCTTCTCTGATGCGCACCACTTTTGGTGTGCTCTTCTAATCGCCTGGTGTCTGGCACTGTGTAATCAGCGGCCAGTGATTGCCTCGCCTCCCACCCTGCCATAAAGGTCTCCCCTTACTCTCACAGAGATTGTGAGAGCACACAGCAAGCAGCAATAACAAATGGGACAGTGGTTGGCTGAGGTCTGAGTGAGTCAGTAATGTGCGCCAGTGCACCTTTAAATGGCCGAATGCACATTCTACCACCATTCTGCACTTGCTCAGCCTGTAGTGAACAACTCCGACTCTGTCAGGCTGCCTGTGTATGGCTTCATGAGCCATGCATCAAGGGGTAGGCTGGTCCCCCAGGATAACGACAGGCATTTCAACATCCCCAACGGTTATTTTCTGGTCTGGGAAGTAATCCCTTGCTGCAGCCATTTAAACAGAGTAGGTTCCTGAAGACATGAGCGTCATGAACCCTTCCTGACATCCCACGTGGATGTTGGTGAAATGTCCCTTGTGATCCACCAGTGCTTGCAGCACCATTGAAAAGTACCCCTTGTGGTGTATTTACTGGGTGCCCTGGTGCTCCATGCCAAGATAGGGATATAGGTTCCATCTATCCCCCCCCCCACCTACAGTTAGGAATCCATTGAGCAAAGCCATCCACTATGACTGCACATTTTCCAGATGTCACAACCTTTCGTAGCAGCAGCTAATGATTGCTTTGGCTACATTGCATCACAGCAGCCCCACAGTAGATTTTCCCACATCAAATTGAATCCGACTGATGGTAGCTGTCTGGCGTTGCAAGCTTCCAGAGGCTATTGCCACTTGCTTCTCAACTTGAGGGCTGCTCTCATCTTGGTATTCTGGCGTTTCAGGACAGGGAAAGCAAGTCACAAAGTTCCATGAAAATGCCCTTATGCATGCGAAAGTTTTGCAGTCACTGTGAATCGTCCCAAACCTGCAAACTATGCGGTCCACCAGTCTGTGCTTGGTCCCAGGCCCAAATCGCATTCAATGGCTAGAACTTGTCCATTACCAGCAGGATCTCCAAAGCGCAGGGCCTGTGGTTGAGATATTCTGTGCCATGCCTCATACTCTTGTCGCAGCTCTGCCGTAGCTGCCTCCTCCTCGCCTGGCTTTGAAGTCCTGGTTCAGCAGAGACTGCATGAGAATGCGTGAGGTGTTTACAACGTCCATGATTGCGTCTTGCTCTGAGGCAGGGTCCATGCTTGCTGTGCACAGTTCACCAGAAAAAAAGGTGCAAAACGATTGTCTGCTGCTTTCCACAGAGGAGGAGTGAGGCGTGTACCCAGAACCACCTGCGACAATGTTTTTTGCCCATCAGGCACTGGGATCTCAACCCAGAATTCCAAGGGGCAGGGGAGACTGCGGGAACTATGGAATAGCTAGGGATAGCTACCCACAGTGCAACGCTCCGGAAATCGACGCTAGCCTCGGTACATGGATGCACACCACGAATAATGTGCTTAGTGTGGCTGCGTGCACTCGACTTTATACAATCTGTTTTACAAAACCAGTTTATGTAAAATCGGAATAATCCCATAGTGTAGACATACCCATACACACCCTTCCAAAAATAATAAATAAATAAAAGCGAAAATCTTTAGACAAAAATATCCATTTAATCAAAAAGGAATTAATGTCCCCTCAAAAAATTTCAATGAAAAATGTGTAGCTGGCTCTATTCAGTGTGTTTCAATAGAACCCGTGCAGAAAAGTGTGCAGTTTCATTACCACCACATCATACATACACAGTGTATGTGCCACTCCAGCGTTGTATGATCTTGGAATGAAAGCCTGTTGTGTAATGGATATATGGAAGAAGACAGAATTAGAGTTATTATGGTAAGATTAATATGATGGAAATGGCAATCTGCCACATCAGTGCATACGCCAGACTTCATGGTTTGGCTGAACCAAGTCAGCCACCCTGGAAAGAATGAGCTGTTTTAATAACGGCGGAACACAAGGAAATCCCTTCAGGCCTGTTGGAGATTAGTGATTAAATAACTTTAAGACAAGCACACAATGGCATCTGCCAGTGGTGTTTTGGCTTCCTTACCTGCCTGCTTAGGCAAGAAAAATTTATTTTCCTACATCATTGCTAACATTCCTGGTCAGATTTCAGTTTAGATCAGTGACTAGTTCCTTCTTATTTTTATTGGCAGCATATGTGATGATCTATTTCTACTGTGTCTTCCATCCATCCCAAAGCACATTACAAATGATACAGATAAATATATAGTCTAAAGCAAAGGCTTCACCTCCAAGACAAAGGCGAGGTAACCGCTGCTTATTACACTGATCATAATCATCTACTTTGCACTCCGTCTGTTGGCTCTCCCCATGTAGCTTAGCTGCTTGTACGCCCTTTGGAAGAGAAGCCATCTTTGCATTATATGTATGTACAGCGCCTAGTGCAATGGGGGCCATGATCCCTGATGAGGGCATATAGGTACTACCACGGTACAAATAATAATAATATGGTTAAGATTTTTCATGAGCCGTTAGCCACAAATGCAGTTTTAATGGGATTTTTTAAAAAAAACTTACCCTCACACACACTTGCTGCTTGACATCTCTCCTGGGGTGAGTGGCTTGTTTGCCATCATTGTGTCTAGTTTTGGAATCTTTTGTGCCCGAATTATGGGTGGCGACGTGGAGTTAGTTGTGAACATTTAGGGCCACTATTCAGGGTGACCAGTAGGGGGCACAAACCAAGGAGGGAAGGTCTGTGTAAACAGGCAGTAGAAACAGTCTTGTATTGCATTCACCCCAACCATGGTGTCCTGGGCCTCTGGTGTTTTTATATGGAGTCAGAGTGGGACTGAATAGATCCCACAGGTCAGAGCACATCCCTGCAAAAAGGGAAATGGGGAAAGGACAACAGACAAGAAAGCCCTCCAGCCCAGCCAGAGTAGCCATACATCTGCACAGAACTAGCCGCAGAACTAGCTACGAGTCCAGAGAGAACTGCTGTGGGGAATCTAGGCTACAACAGGGTATGAGGATAGGAAAGTAAGGACACTGCAGCTCAGGTGAGGCACACAGCAACACCAGGTTGCTTCCTGAAGGAATCACACCACCTCACTCCACACAAAGGAAAAAGGGGATGGGGTGGCAATCTTCTAGTCTGGTAAAACTGCGGACATAGCTACATCTAACCTAGTCTTTCTCCAAATGCCATCCCCAGCAGAATTTGATTTGTGGCCCTCTGAGGGATGGCCACTCTCAGTAAACAGCTTCCAGAGGATCTGCCAGGCATCTAGCTGGTTCAGATCAGCAATCAGAGGTGAAACAAGTGAATACCCTGCTTTATACAATTGGGTCTGTAGTAAAGGACATTATCCTTTTCAGAAGTCTCACAGCTGCGCAGATGAAGCAGTGCAATACAGCTAAAGTAGAACTGGATGACTTCTTAATGCCAGGCCACAATGTGGTTTAGCATGCATGATTTCATTTTGCCAACGTGAGAAGGGGTTGTCAGTGAATGATTTCATAATGGCCCTGTATAACCTAATCCAACCCTGCGGCTATGAGGAGATGAGTGAAGAACTCATCAGAGCCAGGCTCATTGTAGAGCTGAGGAACAGCTAACCATCATAAAGACTCCAAAATGATCCTAACCTTGCTTGAGAGACAGCCAAGAATATAGTCCTCAAAATTTAGTGCATAAAGAAGCAATAGACTCTTCTCAGGAATAACTTTGAGGAGGAGCCCACTGTAGAAGTCATGGGCAAGGAGAAGAAAATATCTCCGGATGCCAAGAAACATTTCCTACCCAGGTCAGAACGAGCACAAAGGGACCCAGAGAGGGCTATGCTAACATAGAGTAAAGAAAAGGAATACAAGAGCATGAAAGAATTCCCACAGTGTGACAAACCTCACAGCAAGCTGCTTTGTCCAGAAAGAGACAGCACATTCAGGAAACGTCTAAAAAGAGGATATTATGTGACAGCATGTTGGCATATATGCATAGTTGATCTGTCTTTAAGGAAGACCTAAAAATACTGGGATCGCTCAACTTACAGCTATATTAGAGGATCAAAAAGAACTACCATGGATCTCCATGATCATCTTCAGAAAATATAAAATAGACTTCAGAACATGCTGATGTAATAGTGATTCCAGAATTACTTATAGAAGGATGAAAGCATGAACACATCAAGAGGGAAAAAGGGTATTGAAAAGCCCAGGACAGTCCTCTTAAACATGAAAGGAAAATTTGTAGCCACTCTAAAAATAGTAGATGAGATTACATCCCAAGAATTCTATTTTGTAGATGGCCTATGCACTGCTCTACCTGGCCACCCTAGCAATCACAGCTCTAGGCCTGGTTATAAGGATAGAACCAGTCACCATAGAGTTAGAACCCAAGATCAGGAAGAGGTTCGCCAAATTATTCCAAGTCAGGAGAAACTAGAGCTGAAATACCACATTAAACTCATACCAAATACAAAGCCATTTGCTCTGTCGATACCTAGGAATGTCTCCATCCCTACACTGCCCAGGGTGCAAACAGAGCTCAGCTGCATGGAGAAGATGGTGTCATTTCCAGAAGAGACACCTTAGCTGAATGGTGTGCAGGTCTAGTGGTCCCAAAACCAAACAACACGGTTTGGATCTGTGTAGACCTTACCAAGCTCAATGAGGATATCTATAGAGAGTGACAAGTACTCCCATGTGTTGAAGTAAAAGTCTTCTCAAAATTGGACGTCCCATCTGGGTTCTGGCACTTGCTACACAATCTCCACTACAGATGAACTTCATGACACCCTTTGGAAGATTTTGTTTCAATCAACTACCAGAATTAGTAGAGGGGAAGCAAAAGTGGATGGGAATCTGGGAGGCAGGGACCATGAGATGGTTGAGTTCATGATCCTGACAAAAGGAAGAAAGGAGAGCAGCAGAATACAGACCCTGTACTTCAGAAAAGCAGACTTTGACTCCCTCAGAGGACTAATGGGCAGGATCCCCTGGGAGAATAACATGAGGAGGAAAGGAGTCTAGGAGATCTTGTAGTATTTTAAAGAATCCTTATTGAGATAGCAGGAGCAAACCATCATGATGTGTAGAAAGAATAGTAAATATGTCTGGTGACCAGCTTGGCTTAACAGTGAAATCCTTGCTGACCTTAAACACAAAAAAGAAGCTTACAAGAAGTGGAAGATTGGACAAATGACCAGGGGGGAGTATAAAAATATTGCTCAGGCATGCAGGAGTGAAATCAGGAAGGCCAAATCACAATTGGATTTGCAGCTAGCCAGAGATGTAAGAGTAACAAGAAGGGTTTCTACAGGTATGTTAGCAACAAGGAGAAGGTCAGGGGAAGTGTGGGCCCCTTACTGAATGGGAGAGGCAACCCAGTGACAGAGGATGTGCAAAAAGCTAATGTACTCAGTGTTTTTTTTGCCTCTGTCTTCATGAACAAGGGCAGCACAGTATGAGGAAGAGGTGACCAGCCCTCTATGGAGAAAGTAGTGGTTCAGGACTATTTAGAAAAGCTGGACGAGCACAAGTCCATGGGGCCAGATGCACTACATCCAAGAGTACTAAAGGAAACTCATGGTGATCAGGGGAGCTCCTGGATGACTGGAAAAATGCTAATGTGGTGCCCATCTTTAAAAAAGGGAAGAAGGAGGATCCAGGGAACTACAGCCCAGTCAGCCTCACCTCAATCCCTGGAAAAATCATGGAGCAAGTCCTCAAGGAATCAATTTTGAAGCACTTCGAGGAGAGGAAAGTGATCAGGAACAGTCGGCATGGATTTACCAAGGGCAAGTCATGCCTGACTAACCTAATTGCCTTCTATGGGGAGCTAACTGGCTCTGTGGATGAGGGGAAAGCAATGGACATGTTATTCCTTGACTTTAGCAAAGCTTTTGATATAGTCTCCCACAGTATTCTTGCCAGCAATTTAAAGGAGCATGGGCTAGATGAATGGACTATAAGACGGATAGAAAGTTGGCTAGATCATCGGGCTCAATGGGTAGTGAGCAACAGCTCAATGTCTAATTGGCAGCTGGTATCAAAGCCGAGTGCCCCAAAGGTCGGTCCTGAAGCTGGTTTTGTTCAATATCTTCATTAATGATCTGGAGGATGGCATGGACTGCATCCTCAGTAAGTTTGCAGATGACACTAAACTGGGAGGAGTGGTAGATACGCTGGAGGGTAGGGATAGGATCCAGAGGGACCTAGACAAATTAGAAGGATGGGCCAAAATAAACATGATGAAGGTTCAAACAGGACAAGTGCAAGGTCGCTGAGCACTAGGCGCAGAAGAATCCAATGCACTGCTACAGACTAGAGACTGAACGGCTAGGCAGCAGTTCTGCAGAAAAGGGCCTAGGGGTTACAGTGGACGAGAAGCTGGATATGAGTCAACAGTGTGCCCTTGTTGCCAAGAAGGCTAACAGCATTTTGGGCTGTATTAGTAGGAGTTTTGCCAGCAGATCGAAGGACGTGATCATTCCCCTCTATTCGTCACTGGTGAGGCCACATCTGGAGTATGTGTCAAGTTTTGGGCCCCACACTACAATAGGGTGACCAGATGGGGGGAGCAGCCACAGGATCATCCCCCCCCCCCACACCCCACTGGAGCCATGGGGGAAGGGGGATACAAAGTCTGAGGAAGTCGCGTGTCAGGGGTGCATGGCCCTGGCTCCGACACAGCCCCATCAAGGGCGTAGGGCCCCGGCTCCGGGCGCAGCCCCACCACAGGTTGGGGGCACAGGGCCCTAGCTCTGGGCACAGCCCCACTGTGGGTCAGGGGTTCAGAGCCCTGACTCTGGCTGCATCCCTGCCACAGGTGGGCAGCTCATGGCCCCGCTCCAGCCCTGCTGCAAGCCATGGGTTGGGGGCGCGTGGCCCCGGCCCCTGCCACAAGCACACAGCCTCGGTTCACGCCTACAACCCACCTGCAGGCACAGGGCCCCAGCTGCAGCCCCTGGGGGATGGTTCCCACCCACTGGGAAGCACCTGGCAGGTTCCTCTGGCTCCTAAAGTCAGCGGCAGCCAGTGGGGTCTCCACTCCACATGCTGCGCCTGCCACAAGCACTGGCTCCAACTGCCATTGGCCAGAAGCTGTGGAGGCTGGACTTACTTGGGGGCATGAGTAGCACGCAGCGCCCCAGGGTCAGGGCAGCCAGGGTGGGTCTGCACCCTGTCCCCGCCTGCAGCTCCCATTAGCAACAACGGAGCCAGTGTTTGTGGTAGGTGCAGCACGCAGAGACTCCCCTGGCTGCCCTGTGCATAGGGGCCGCAGGGTCCTGCATTCCACCGTTTCCTGGGATCCACCCCAAATAAGCACTGCTGGGACCCCAGCTGAGTGCTCACCAGTGTACTCCTCCAGCCCAGAGCCAAAATATCAGGACAAATGGTGTCCTGATCGTACATCGGTCAGGACATGGGACAAACAACTAAATATTGGGACAGTCCCGATTTTATCGGGATGTCTGGTCCCACTACACTACATGAAAGATGTGGAAAAACTGGAAAGAGTCCAGTGAAGGGCAACAAAAATGATTAGGGGGCTGGAGCACATGACTTATGAGGAGAGGCTGAGGGAACTGGGATTGTTTAGTCTGCAGAAGAGAAGAATGAGGGGGGATTTGATAGCTGCTTTCAACTACCTGAAAGGGGTTTCCAAAGAGGATGGATCTAGACTGTTCTCAGTGGTACCAGATGACAGAACAAGGAGCAATGGTCTCAAATTGCAGTGGGGGAGGTTTAGATTAAATATTAGGAAAAACTTTTTCACTAAGAGAATGGTGAAGCACTGGAATGAGTTACCTAAGGAGGTGGTGGAATCTCCATCCTTAGAGGTTTTTAAGGTCAGGCTTGACAAAGCCCTGGCTGGGATGATTTAGTTGGGGATTGGTCCTGCTTTGAGCAGGGGGTTGGACTAGATGACGTCCTGAGGTCCCTTCCAACCGTGATAGTCTATGATTCTATGACATCATCTCTTTCGGAACATTTCCAAAGAAAAATGTCTCAATTCCTGGAGGACCTGGAAGGGCCTCTCTGCCAAAATGGATGATATCCTTATCAATGGATCAACTCAAACCCAACATGACCAATGTCTCTTTGCAGCCCTGGAAAGACTAGAAAAAGCAGGCCTAACACTTAATGACAAGTGTGAATTCTCAAAAGACAGAATCAAGTTTATAGGTTAGATCGTTGATGGAGTAGGGATAAGACCAGATCCAGAGAAAGTGAAAGTGATAACCCAGATAATGAAGCATCAGAGTGACAGTGAAGTACAGTATAGGCATGATGACACATGTGGGAAAATTCCTACCTCATCTAGTAGAGAGGTCAAAGCCATTGTGATATCTCATGAGTCCACAAAATTTCTGGTATTGGGGAACTTAATAGAGTCAGGTATCCAGAGAAACAAAGCAAGAACTGAGCACACCACCAGTTTTGACCCTATGTAAGTCAAATAAAACCACCACTTTCAGCTGATGCCTCATCTGATGGGCTCAATCGGGATCAATCCCCTTCATGGTGGTGCCCAGTAGTGTATGCCTCATAGATACAGAGCAGCACTAAGCACTCATAGATACAGAGCAGCACTAAGCACACAGAGAAGGAGCCCTAGCCACTACATGGGCATGGGAATGTTTCAAAGACTTTCCAGTGGGCACAAAATTTCACATGGAAACTGACCACAAATTGCTAGTTGCTTGTCTAGGTTAAAAAAAGCCAGTTATCATCTATGATGCAATGTTTTTGAATGATACTTATGAGGTTTCAGTTCTTGATTGCTAATGGGAAGAACCTGATCCCACAGGCCCTGATCCCAGACCTCAGCAAGAAAGCAAATGGGGAGCCACTCAAGGCAGGTGTAATAGATGCAGTACTTACTGCTTTACCAAATCACGGAAAAATGCCTGAGAGAACTGAGAAAGAAACGGGGCCGATGAATTACTGAGCTGAGTCATGACTCACTGTAAGAAAAGCTGGAGAAATCAGGACAAGTCAGAAACCTCTATTAAACCATGCTGGGCGGTTTCTGGGAGCTGTTATCATAAAGCAGAGTTGGTTGTTGAAGGTGTCAAACCTCGTTATCTCTACATCAGTGTAACAGAACATCCCTGGCAGATTGCCTGAGAGACCCAAGGCCATTACAAAATTCAGGGAGATAGCTAAACTGCCTGGTGGACTGGGCATAGCCAAGCGTTGGGAAATGTGCTACTCATGCTCACATGAGAACCATTCCTATGATCTGCTCTCCCAGACAGGGCAGCAGTCAGGCCTGATCTGTTCTAGCTGGATAATACAACCTGTCTTCTGACAATGGATTATTTCTTAAGATTCACTGAAGTTGGCATTTTGCACAACACCACACCAGGAGCAGTGGTGGAAAGGATAAAACCCAGTTTTGCCCATTTCGGGATTCCAGAGCAAGTCATCTCTGACTATAGGCCTCAGCTCTTCTCTGAGACCTTTAAAGATACATCTGCACTGCAGTAAAAAACCCGTGGCAGCTACAGGGCTAAAAACAGCAGGCTGGAGCCCAGGGTCTGACACTCTACCCCTTGCTGGGATTCAGATTCCTGCAGTTGTGAGCCCTGGAAACTCATGTCATTGATTCAGGCTCTGAGCCTCCCTGCTCTGGGTCTTTTATTGCAGTGTAGACAAACCCTAAGAGGTTTGCAGAGAGCTGTGGCTCCACTTGTGTCACATCTGACCCAGTGTTCTTGCAGCATAATGGGGAAACAGAACATGCTGTAAAGACAATAAAACATCTTCTTTCTAAATCCTCAGCTCCTCATCTCGCTCTGTTGGGCATACCAATCAACACCTCTAGCACATGACTTCCGGGCTCTGGAATTTCTGATGGGAAGGAAGTTGAGGTCCACTATCCCAGCTGCCCTTTCTTCCCACTATACCCTTGCTGGCTAGACTACAGACTACAGGAACATCAATATAAAACCCCTCAGAAGAGGGACTCTGATAGGGACCATAGCATCAAATACTTTAGATTTCTGAATCGCATTTGGGTGTATCAGTTGGAATCATCCGCTGAAACTGGTTGCATCACCAGGTGGACTGCCAATACACTTGGATTGCTACTTTAAGACTGAACCTATGAACAACACCCTATCCCCTCGCCCCCCATCCATGGGGAATTACCAGCACATCCTCCACAGCCTCTCCCTAAGAGCAGATATTGACTGGAGACAGATGGCCTCCTGCATTCTTGGAGGATTACATAAGATCTTGAGAATTCAAGGAAGTCAAAGGCCTAGTGGCCAAATGGCTTAAAAGGGCAGAATTGAAGGTTAGGACCATCTACCCCATCCTTCATGGGCCTGTTTCTTCTTGTTTTGTGTTCCTATTTCATTCCTGTTGCATGTTGTTCATGCAGAATGTGTTCTCACTCTTCCCTTTTCAGAAGGTTAGTTGTTCATGACTGTCATATAGAAAGGAGGTCTATGTAAACAGGAAACAAAGACAGTCTTGCATCCACCTCACCCATAGTGTCCTGGAACTCAGTAATCTCTACAGTCTAGCAGAGGGATTCTCAAACTGGGGGTCGTGACCCTTCAAGGGGTCACGAGGTTATTATGTGTAGGGGGGGTCACAAGCTGTCAGCTTCCACCACACTTTGTCTCCAGCATTTATAATGGTGTTAAATATATAAAAAAGTGTTTTTTATGTATAAGGGGGAGTCACACTCAGAGGCTTGCTGTGTGAAAGGGGTCACCAGTACAAAAGTTTGAGAACCACTGGTCTAGTATAAATTTTCACTTTGCAAGGCTGCAGGTTATATAGTTGGATCGCACATTATAAGGGAGTCTCCTAATTTTAACAGATTAGCGCCAATCCCAGCAGTCTGTTGGTGAAATAAGGCCCCATTGAAGTCAAAGGCCTGCAGTATTGTGAGGCTGGTGAGTTTATTTTGCAAGAGAAGCAATTGGAAATGTCAACCCTAAATCCTTAACACGAGTGAAATCTCTTTTCAGAAGAGATCTGAAATCAGTGTCTGAATCAGAATGTTTTTCCTCTTTCCTAGCTGGTCAACTGCATGCTGAGGACATCCAAAGTAGAACACTTGGTGACCACCACTTGTCTTTAGCTGAATAAGTTAGGATCCCTGTTTGCTGAACTCATCACACAATGTTATTTACCAACATTGGGGTTGCTTATTGACTGGGGCTTTTAAAAACCTTTGGTTATTTCAGCCAGAGCATATGACCCCTTTGGCTCCATAGCTCTGTTAGGAAGTATGTAGTTGGGGGCATTTTGTGCACCTCTACAGTTTTGTGGTTTTGGGAAATAAAGAAAAATTCTTTCTAGTGCAGCCTTCTAGAAAAGAGCGAAAGGAGGATTGGAACTGCGTCTGTGATTATGCTGCTAATGACAATGGCTAGTCAATTAGCAATGTGGTAGTTCTATGTCCTATTTGATATCAGACACCAAATGATAGATCTTTCAAGTCAAAAAGGAGCAAGGACAATTCTTGGACACACAACAGTGCAATTCCATGTCATCTTGCGCTAGCTCACCACAATGCTGAAATCACATGCTTCTGCTAATGCATTCCAGAGCCCAGACCTGCAGAACGTGATATCGTGGTAGGTTTCGCCTCCTTTCTCTCATACTAATTTTGCATTGACTGTCCTGTTTGTGAGTATTTTTGCACTGGTGAGACAAATGCTGCTTATTCACCAACAGCCCCAGAGACATCAGGACCAGGGCATGAAGATTGTCCGTCTGGACACTGAAGTTGCATCTTTGATGACACTATGGATTACTTTTTGCTTTGGCCGTTACCCCTCCCTCTGAAAAAGATGCTTTCAGTGCTGAGGAGGGGGATAAAGCAGAGAATGATCAAGCTACCAGAGGATCAGGTTGTCAAAGCTCCAAGTAAACACATGGGATGGACATCGTGGAGCTTCCATCAAATCTTCCCCTCAAACAGGGAGGGTCTTAGAGAATTGGAGATGAGGGAAGGAGACTACATCTTATGCCTCCAGTGCCCTGCTTTTTCACCATAGTGCAGAGAGTGGGGTGTTTAGCTCTGGGGTATGGGTTTGAGGAGCAGTGGCTCACTGCTGTATACAGATGAAGCTGTGGTGCATAGAGGATAAATGTAATGTTGGGTTGTATTTGCACATTACAATCAGGACTGTATCAGGAATCATTATCTTTTTGGGGAACTATATTTCTTGTGTGATGGGGCAAGCCCAGATGGCTACAGTAAAGTACTGAGAAACAGGTATGTTAGCCCCAGGCTAAACAAATCCCTAGTACCCTGGTAACCAAAATGGCAGTTGCTCCAGGTTAATCAAGGCACCTGGGGCCAATTAAGATCTTTCTAGAAGGCAGTGGAGATAGCTACTTTAATTAGAACACCTGCAGCCAATCAAGGCAGGCTAATCAGGGCACCTGGGTTTAAAAAGGAGCTCACTCTAGCGAGCAGTAGAGTCAGAGGAAAAGGAGTTGTTGAGAGCCTGGAAGCAAGAGCGAAGAGCTGAAGTAGAGAGAGTGTAACGCTGTAGGAGTGAGGAGACAAGCATACACCACACCAGGAAGGAAGGTCCTGTGTGAGAATAAAGAAGGTGTTTGGAGAGCCGTGGGGAATAGCCCAGGATGATTAGCGTCATCAGCTGTTACAGAGGCACTAGAGACAGCTGCGATCCCACAGGGCCCTGGCTGTTGAACCTCGATAGAGGTGGGCCAGTTCCCCCCAACCTCCCAACCTCGATCAAGACACAGGAGGAGTTGACCCATACGCGGGTCCAAGAGGGAAAGTCAATGAAGTGCCCAAATCCGCCAATAAGCGCAGGAACCCACCAGGTAGAGGAGGAACTTTGTCACACGGTATTTTCTACTGTATAAATAGGCACCCATGGGTGCAACGTGGGGCAATTGCCCCAGCCCTGCCCACAGGCCCCATATGAGTAGCTGAGGCCCCCCCTCCTCCCTAACACGCACCCCCATCCCTCGCACCTAGCATGCATGTCCAGGAGCGCCCTGCGACACGCTTGCAGCGGTCCCTGGTGGCCTACCCTCCCTCACAGAGTCCATAATAAGGGGCAGGGCTGTTAGCTCTGGGCCAAGCAGTGGAGACTCCATTCTCATGGAAAATTGCAGCTCGCCCTAACCAAACAGGTCGAGCGGGAGTGAGCCAGGCCTACCCAACGCACCGTGGCCAGCGCTGTCCAGGCCCGCCCCCCTGGGAAATTCCACCCGCTTTGGCGGAGATAATCCGGAGCTAGGAGGGAGTTGGATAAGGGCGCGAGTCCGGCAGTGCTTTACCTCGTACTAAGTTACACGTTGAGTTACATCAAGACTAATGCCCAGTCAGGTTCCATCACAATCAAGTCAATGAGGATGTTCATAAGAATTCTCTGCCTTAAATTGGCATGAAAAGATTAGGACTAGAAAAGCATAGGAGGTCTGGACTGCCTTTCACTCTCGAGATCACGGCCAGCTGGTGCGCAGGAGTGCATTCTGTATTAATGTGCAACAGAACTAGAGACCTCAGGTAAGATCAGCCCCATGATGCAGGCACGACAGACACCTGCCCCACAACACTCTGATCTGAATGGACAAGACCACAAAGAGATTATTTCATTTTAGAGAGTGAACTGAGCTCTGGATAAATGACTTCTCAGTGAGCAGAAGTCTGTGACAGCAGAATTGAACGCACATGTGCAACTCCAAACCACTCCTAACCCACAAACACATGCTCTACTGTGGGCCTCTGTAATATTCCAAAGTAAAACAAAGCTGAGGCTTTTCCCCGCCACGCAGGCATTTACCCTCTCTCTCTGCATGTGATAAAGCATTGCTGCACAGAGACTCAACCTGGGCCATAAAATACTCTCAAGATAAATACTTGCATGTGGAATGAGAATTTGACCAAGCATTGGAGTTCAAACACACAGCAACCACGAGTCCAGGACCTAGAGCTGGTCAGAAATATTCTGTGAAGTGTTCTTTGCAGCTTAGCATTTGTTGAAATACAAGTTTTGTGTGGATTGTTTGTTCAGTTAAACCTGCCTGGTTCTGCAGGTCACCTGCTTGCTTTAGCACCACCTGCCAGACTGGTTCAGAAACCAGGCTCATCCCCTAAATAAATCCTCTGCAAAATAGAATTTCCTTCTCCACACAGCCAACGGACCGGGGCGGGGATAAGGCTGGCCCGGGGACAGTCAGGGAACAGGACGGGGCAGAGTTCTGGTGGAAGCGTCAGGGATGGAGAAGGGGATGAATTGTGGCATTCGGGGGTCGTCAGACTCGTCAGGGGTGATAGGGTTTGGGCAGTTGGACAGAAAGCAGGGGGTTGTGGAGTCTCGGGAGCAGTCAAGGGACAAGGTGCAGGATGGGTTGGGATTCTGAGGGGGGCAGTCAGGGGGCAGGAAGTGGATGGGGGTTGGATAGGGGGCAGGGCCAAGCTGTTTGAGGAGGCACAGCCTTCCCTACCGTAAAGCTCATTCATCAGTTTGAGGCTTGAGGACAGCTGTTTAACACCAAGAGCCAAGCTGTTATCTTTTCCCTTATCCCTACATTTAATTTCAGTGCCATAGGGAGATTCATGTCGGGGAGAGTAGCTTCATTTAAAATTAGCCCCTTTAGATTAACAGTGATGTAGCCAAGAGAGCCATGGGGGAGGGATCACATGAGAAGAGCAATATCCTACACGACCTATCTCCTTCCCAACCATACCAAGGGAGACCACCCCCCCTGCATTCCCTGAGGCTCCAGAGGGGTTAATTCAATGGTTCTCAAACTTTTGTACTGCTGACCCCTTTCACATAGCAAACCTCTGATTGTGACCCTCCTCTTATAAATTAAAAACACTTTTTTATATATTTAACATGATTATAAATGCTGGAGGCAAAGCGGGGTTGAGGTGGAGGCTGACAGCTTGCGACCCCCAGTAATAACTTCGTGACCCTCTGAGGGGTCCCGACTCCCAGTTTGAGACCCCCTGGATTAATTTAATTTTAGCAGCCTGTGTCCATTCACAGGCATGTGCTATTTTGAGCATTTCAGTTTTCACAACACAGGCTCATCCCAGATTCTGGAACAAGCTCAAATGCTCAGTTCGTGGAGGATGTACATAGTCTATACTAAAGACAAACCCACAGTAACAGTCTCCAGTTTGTGAGGGACCCCATGGAGCCAGTCTCTAGGAAACAGATAAATTCATGGAGGTTAAATCCATTAATGGCTATTAGCCAGGATGCGTAAGGAATGGTGTCCCTAGCTTCTATTTTTCAGAGGGTGGAGATGGATGGCAGGAGAGAGGTCACTTGATCGTTACCTGTTAGGTTCACTCCCTCTGGGGCACTTGGCATTGGCCACTATTGGTAGACAGGATACTGGGCTGGATGGACCTTTGGTCTGACCCAGTATGGCCATTCTTCTGTTCTTATGTTCTAACCTAAATGAACCCAAAGTTATGGAGACAGATATGAGTCAAGGAAGCCAGCAGAGTATCAGAAACCTGGAAAAATCTCTGATTGGATGGGCTCAGGCTTTTGGTCACAAGCTGGGGTGGTTCACAAGTTTTGGATTTTTTTTTAAGCAGAATTTTTTTATTGTTTCTTTAAACAATCAAATACAGCAAGCAGCAAATATTTGGCCACACACTTCTGAAACCCTAAATCATGTTCAGGTTTTGTCAGACTAATTTCAGCTTTTCAATTAAAAAAACCGCAACATATTTTGAAGGAAAGCAGACTTTATCTGTGATTTTTTTCTGCTTGTTAAAAACCCTAGTTTTCGATCCAAAAAAAGTTGTGGCAGAAATTATTTGTCCAACCCTTTTAATGAGCTTTAGTGCCTTTTAGCACTAGCTGATGCTGAGAACCAGTGATACTTGTAAAGGTGACTTGAAAAGAAGTTTTCTCAAAACTGGGTTTGTGCTGAAATGTGGAAGGTTTTTAAATGTTTGTTTTTCCCGGGGCCCCACAGGGGCCCAGATGAGAATAGAGTATTCTATAGTATTGCAACATTTTTCTATGGAAGGAGCCCCCAATATTGCTTTGCCTCAGGCCTCCTGAATCCTCTGGGCGGCCCTGGTATAAATTAAAATGCCTTCAGAGTGGAACTGGACTTATGTGCATTCTTGATGACACTCAAATGTTCATGGCATCACTACTCTGAGCAATGGAGCTGCAAAACTCAGATCTGGATCCTGATTTGGATTTCATATGCTCAGGTCAGAGATTTTGTTTTGGATATGGGACCTGATTCTGACCTCACTGCCATTGCTTTTACGTTGCTGTCACTCTGCTGAGGTCAACTGAGCTACTAGTGATTCACTGCTGAAATCAGAATCAGCCGCAGAGAGTATTTGCAAAATATGGATCAAGGCTTTTGCTCAGATTTCAAACATTCCCCCACATTCCATGGCTGCTGGGTCCAGGCCATCTCTACTATCTCTTCATGCTTCAGAACATAAGCTAACTGCCAGCTTAATGTCAAGAAAAAATCTTCCCTAGCTGTTATGCAGGGCAGGAACTGCCTATGACTGTGTTTGTACAGCACCGAGCACCAGGGGGCTTTCTTCTCAATTGGTCACTGGGCACTACAGTAATAAATATGATTACAACTCTGCACAGTTCAATGTACTCTGCAAATTTCACACCTTTTCTAAGGTTTTGTCACTGGCCACCATCAGGACATTGAGCTGGGTGGACATTGGGTCTGTTGTGATTCAGAATTTTCTCAGTTCAAACATGTCTGCATTAAAAGTGAGCAGAAACGTACATTCTTCAGATAAACCAATGAAATGAACTGTATAAGGTCCAAAACCAGTGACAGCATCAATGAGCAGACTTTAAACAAGGGATGAATCTATTTCAAAGTACACGGGTAAATTCGTCCCAGATGTCACTCGATTGCAATAAATGGCAGAACTTAGGCTAGTGCTGTATGGCTACATCCTGCCTTCATGCAGGGCTTGTCTAGGCAGGCAAAATGAGTGGCATGTTAGCTAATACCATATTAGCTAATACATGTTAATCAGCACAGGCTGATACTAGGGTTGACTATGACCCCCTAATGCATTTCTAGACATCATTGTCTTTGTCTTCACCAGGTGCTAAGTGGTGTTTAAAAACATGCTAAAAGGCTCTTTTCTCCAAACCCTTCCTAGACCCTCGCTCACAAGGTATGTCTCCATCAGTTAGAAGTTGCATTTCCAGCTTAATGAGCCATACTCCTCCTAGCTCTGATCCAGCTAGAGTGCTGAAAATAGCAGTGTAGCCACGGTGGCATGAGGGTCTAACCACCCGAGTACATACTTAGGGCAGGGCCGGCCTTAGGATTTATGGTGCCCTAGGCGAGATTATTAAACTGGTGCCCCTGTGCCTGATCTGCTCTTAGCAACACAAACATAAGCTTACAGTATTGGAAAACTTGCCACATTCACGTTATTAAAACCAGTTTAACTTAATTAAGCACACTGTAATGCTGATGGACTAGCACTAAAGGAGACAGCACTATAGAAAAAAATTCTGATATGACAGAATGATGCAAATATATAATCTTTTTTTTAATTTATCAAAATTTTATTGGAAATTTATATGAAGAGGTATTGAAACAAGATTGTTTTTAATTAAAAGCAATCTTTCTGACTTTTTGGCTGCAAAATCAGTAATAATGTCATCGTATGACAAAGACAAAGTCGTGTCTTGTTCGACTTGCAAGAATAGCAAGACCAGTTAAGCGTTCCTGACTCATTGTAGAGTGGAGATAGTTTTAATGAGCTTTAGTTTTGAGAAACTCCGTTCTCCTGATGCTTACTGTTACAGGAATTGTCAGTAGAATACGAGTGGCAATGTACAACATTAGGATATCATGTCAACAAGTTTGCTGGTATGAATAAACTGTACAATGTCCATCACGATTTGCATATGGCAACATTGATGACAGTGTACTCAATTCTTCGTACAGTTCAAGTCCATTTAAATCCAAACTATCACCATGCTTCAGAAGGCTCTCTAGGTTCTGTGCACTTTGTCATTAGTTGCTCTTGTTTCCTATTTCGTGTTGAATTTAGTTTATGTCATACAAAAATCAAACTGTTCATGGGTGTACTTGCAAGGTATTAAACCTTTCATCGACAACAGCAGATACTGCTTTATCCAGGAACAACATTAAAAAAATTCAACCTCAAATTTTTTTTCTGGATCATCTATGGGCTCATCTGCTCCTTCATATTCTATTTGTCGTTTTTTTTCCTTGAAACTCATGTCACATTTGCACACTGGAAATTTGGTCTACACCTGAGTGCCTGTGCAAGGGGCTCTCTTGCTGCCTGCTGAAACCGTGCTTCTTTGAATCCATGTTCTCTGTATTTCACTAAAAAAGTCTTGTGTGTTGTTTAGTAAGTAAGTGTTGAATCAAGCTGCATCATTGGACTCTGCATTATTTTGCTTACACTTGAGATTTTAACAAGAATGTCAAACAGATTACGACAGATGTTTAGAAACTTGAAGCTGGATATTTCAGAGGCAGATGACTGTGCTTCACTTTTAGCTTTTGGATCTCTGGCTTCTTCTGAAAATAGCAAACCAATGCTTCAAACTTCCTCAGACTGATATCTTGACTATTGTTATTAGCTGAGGTCTTGGCCACGGGGTCCTGCTCAGCCCACTGACAGCCTGGGGTTCCTTGGGGGTCCCCAGGCCAGCAGCAGGTGCTGAGTGGGGCGATGGCTGGTATCCCAGCTGGCAATAGTGGCAGCACCCGGAACCCCAGAGCAGTGATGGGCTGAGCCGCTCAGCCTGCCACTGCATACCATCAAAAAATCAGCTCACCTGCCACCTTTGACACGTGTGCCGTAGGTTGCCGACCCCTGCTTTATACACTAGTAAGGAGATGAGCATATTACAGTTGTTGGAGGGCTCTTAGCAGGGAGTAACAGGCTATAGGAAAGTCAGTCAAACATTTTTTGTTTCTCTGATGAAAACTGGCCCACTCCCTGCCTCAAACCAAACCTGTCACTAATAATTGTCAACAATTTAATTTTCTGTTTTGGCTAAGATATTGATTTTTTAAAAAAAAATATTGAAATTGGATTCAGGATTGTTAGCAAGAATTTTTGGCAAACAAAGTTGTTAAATGACAATCTAAATGGCAACACAGTACTGCTTTCATGCTTGGCTCACCCCCAGCCTGCTGGTCCAACAGCTGCAGTAGAGGAGGAGATAGGTGGAAAACTGCAGGACCCAAAATCCACCTCTTGGGGTGCAGAGTGGCAACAGCAGCAGCAAACCCTCAGGTCCAATCACACGCCAATGGGCACCACTGCCACCAGCCTTATGGACCATGGTGAATTTAGCACAGCATCTGATCTCAGGGACAAGGCACCCATGGAGCCACAGCAGCTCATCCTGCCCTGTGCAGCTCCCCCCGGATGAGATGGATCGCTGGCAGCTGCCAGCCCGGGAGAGAGGCGCTCCCCAGCTAGGGTGGCCAGATCCAGATGTCCTGATTTTATAGGGCCAGTCCCGATATTTGGGGCTTTGTCTTATATAGGCACCAATTACCCCCACCTAGAGTGACCAGACAGAAAGTGTGAAAAATCAGGACAGGGATGGGGAGGGGGTAAAAGGAGCCTATATAAGAAAAAGACCCCAAATTGGGACTGCCTATTATAAATAGGAATATCTGATCACTGTACCCAATCCCTATCCTGATTTTTCACACATCTGGCTAATCCCAGCCAGCCTGTGTGACATTTCATATCCCTGGCTGGCTCCGAGGTAAAGTTTGAGTCTTTCACTTTCATTCCTCAGCAGGCACCCCGTGCCAGCCAGCCTCTTCCCCCCACCTACCTCCAGCACCTCACCACCAGCCGATGGAGGGAGGAGAGAAGAGAGGGATCTCGACTGGGGAGGAGGAGAAAGGCAGGGAGGGGTGCTCCATGGGGCAGGGGGGAGAAGAATGGATGTTATGGGGGACAACAAAGGATACTGGTTCCAGAGCCACAGAGCCTGCCTCACCTCACCTCAGACGGAGGGAAAGAGTCACACTCACAGGTGAGCTCCTTCCCCAACCCTTACCCCCTCCCCTTCCCAGAGACCCCAGCCAATCCCATTCCTCAGACTGTGCAGCATTCTGCTCTCTCTAGGACCCAGCAGCCCTGCTCCTACATGCTCCACTGCTTCCCGTCTGTCTGGGCTGCCTGCAGAGTGGTGCCCCCAGGCAAAGTGAGGCCCTACGCATTTGCCTACTTTGCCTATGCCTAAGGACGGCCCTGACTTAGGGTCTGGATGGGATCATACTTGGGCTGTCTAGTCCCTCCCTCATGCTGCCACGGCTACACTCTATTTTTAGATTGCAGCTAGCATGGGTATGTCAGCTTGAGTTAGACATTACACCTTCCAGCTCCAGTGTAGGCATACCCCCCATCTCCTCACCTCAGCCTCACTCCCCAAATGATTTCAATGCCAATGACCAATGCAACAGACACAAGAGACTGCCCTGCACCATGACACGCTGATAGCTGTGCAAGCCCCTGGTTCTTAGCTGAAGCTGTAACATCTCTGCTTTGGTGTGTCACTCCTGGATTTCATGGGCAGGTCAGCATATGGACATTAAACCCTTTAAAACTAGAAAGGACAGCACAAGCTTAGTTGCCCCTGTTCACAGTGGTCCCTGGTAAATTAACAATCCCCTTTCCTTTAACTGATATAATGTCAGATACGTCACTCGAAGTGCAGCCTCTGAGTAGCCAACTACTGTGCCACAAGCACTGACGTCAGCCTGGCTTATGTAACACTTGGGAAAGCACAGAGATGCAAACTGATTTCAGACATACATCCCCGCCCCCCTCCACCATGTTACCTGGGAACACTCAGTGAGTAATGAGCTCAGCACAAGGTCCAAAGTGGGGAAGCAGAGGCTGAACAGTTCAGATACACAGCAAACAATGAATGAACTATGACCACAGCCAAGTGTGCTGCTAAGTATGGAATCTGAACGTTCCCTTGGCAGCTCCCACAGTTCCAAAAGAGAACCCAACAGCAGCAAGTAGTTCCACCCCTACAGACAGAGGGAGAGGAATGAGAGGCAGAGTGCCCCCATGCGCAGGTGTTTGATATAGTGCAGTGGTTTGCAACCTTTTTTCATTTGCGGACCCCTAAACAATTTCAAAGGCAGCTGTGGACCCCTTTGTAAATCTTAGACATAGTCTGTGGACTCTGGGATCTGCCGACCACAGGTTGAAAATCACTGACGCAAGCTCTCATATAAATGTGTTAGTCTTTGAGGTGCCTCAAATACTCCTGTTCTTTTTACTGATGCAGTGCATGGCGTGGTGCTCCAGGAAGGCAGACAAGTGGTGAGAAGATTGCTGACCACGGTCCCGCTCTCTGTCTTTGGTTCCTCACTGAAACAATGAAAAGTCTGATACCTCTGACTGACTGAACCCACAGTCGCTCATTGATGGGAACAATTTCGGCCTGCATGCTGGTTTCTCTGTAGGCAGCACAGGTGGTAGATTCAGCCAGCTGGTTCTGATGTATCCCCTGCAAGCATTCCTCTTCTTCCTCACCCATGGGCTGCTGTTCAGCAGGAAGGCAGCTGATAGCCACTTGCTCAGGCACAGTGTACTTGGTCAGGTGTGCTTGTCAACCACTCTTGCTCTGGCTGTGCTGCACAGGGCTCTGAGCAGACACTGCTAGCTGTACATGATGGGTGGTTCACTTCCAGTTGATACAGCGCTGGCCAGACCTATGCCTCCTCAACTGCCAGTGGAGCAGACAAATGGAGATACAGCCATCAGAATGGGATCATGGCGTATCCCGCTCCCATCCTCTGTGTATTCACAGCAGCCGGCTCCTCAGAAACACAGGGGACAAGTCCATAATCCTCAAGAGTGTCCTGACACCACCAGCAAGGACATTTTGCTCCTGCTGCCGTGTTGGCAACACTCTGGTTTCCCCATTTCTGGGAATGCTGGGTGCCCATATTTCAGCCCCCAGATGTGTCAGCTGATGCTATAATTGGCTGAGGTCTGCCTCCCCAGCTCCTGGGTCGGGGGAGAAAACCATGGTGGATTTGAATCAGAGGTCAAAGTACGTGGCCACAAGGAAATGTGCTTTCCCTGTAATGGCTTTTATGTGGCAGTTACCAGAGATAACATGTTCTCTACCAGGAATACCCCAGTGATGTCCTGCTGGTGGCATAGCAGTCTGCATTCGACTCAGCTTCTTCTGCAGGAGGCAGACTGAGGGTGTAACCTGGATGAGGCCTCTGTCATCCCAAGCTTTATGGCCTCATCAGAGTACCAGGAGATGTCAGACCTCTTCTATGTTGATGGTCATCTGCAGGCTGGTGTCTGACTGCACCTGTGCAGATCTCTGGACACAGAAATCCTGCATGGTGGTAGCTAGCATGTGGAACCAGGCTAGCATGTGGAAGGTAGAATTCCACTTTGTCACCACCTCCTGCTTCATCTGGGAACAAGATGACTCTTTCACTGCTGGGCAAGACCAGCTGAAGTGGCTACAGAACATTCTCCATCCCTATCCAGGCATTCTCAACAAGGCTGAGTCAGTGGGCCAGACAAGGTGTGAGTCCCACCCCCCTGCCATGCAGTGCCTTCGTGACCCTGACCCTGCTGCCTATGGCCACAAAGCCACTGGGAACAGGGCTCCAATCGCTCCCCCATAACAGCTCCCCGTTGCTGCCAGCTGTTCTCCTCCTTGACTGCTAGGGCGGTTGCTGCTGAGCCAGTGTGCTGTGAGAGGCAGCTGTGGTCTGATCACAGGCCTATGTGTCTGTGGTGTGAGGGGTGTCTTCCCACCAGCTCAGGCACTGCAAACCATCTCCTGCACAGCAAGACACAGTTCTGGCACAGCCCTCTTAAGGAAGAAGGACTGACTGGGTCCTGTCCACCTCGGAGCCGCAGCAGTGGGAGCAGCAGATGCCCTGAAGTCCTCACCCACCACAGCATCTCCACAGCCAGCACCTTCACACAGACTGTGGTCAGCAACATGGCTGCGTGCGGGTGAATTTCTGTCTCTTCAAAATGCTCTTGCTAGTGTAACCCACACACCTTCTAGGTGTGGTGTTCTGTCCCATCTAGTGGCACCCAGACCACTTAGAGAAAGAGATAAAATGAATCTGCTCTACAACCTTAGCTAACAGCCATATGGTTTTAGCTCATGCAGTAGAGGCTCATGCACTCAGCTCTAGAGGTCCCAGGTTTGATCCCACCCACCGATGACCAGGGTCTGTCCGTGTTACAATAGCATCTGCTGGCTGAGCTAGTTGTGCACAGCACCCTTGTGAGCAACGCTGGGTGCGTTTGCTCTGGACCGGTGCTGCTATGTTCTCTGTTGGATCCTTCCTGGTGTGCCCAACTATTTCTTGTCCTTCCCCAGACGTGGTGCGCACTGTGGGCACCCTGCCTGTGTCACAGACCTGGCCGAGTCCCCCTGGTGGACAGTCACCAAATTGCTGTACTTGGACCCAACTCTTAGACCCCATATCCTTCCAAGCCATCTGGGTCTGGCCTGAGTTCAGTCATGGCTTCTAGCATGACAGCACTACAGCACTCACCCAGGTCAGCGCTCTTGTCTGGTGCCCTTCCTGGGATGAGGGATTCTTCAGTCTAGCTGCCCTGGCCCCTGAAGCTGAAACCTCCTATATTTCCCCAGTCATTTATGCACGTTCTCCAGAGTTCCACCTTGCTCTGGATGCTCAGGTCACAGGCACCAGCTTCTTCTTTTGTCCAGGGGTGCTCAACCCCTGCTCAGCCCTAGGCCCCGCCCCCACTCCACCACTTCGCCCAAGGCCCCACCCTACCTCTTCCCACCCCATCTTCACTCCTCTTCCTTTCTCCCCAGTGCTTCCTGCATGCCGCAGAACAGCTTTGCACCCACTAATTATTTTCATGGGTGCTCTAGCCATGGAGCACCGACTGAGTCAGCACCTATGGCTCTGGTTCAGAGTTTAACCCTTGGGGAGCACAAGGAACACAGGCTTAGCAAAGGCATTTCTTAAATGCACCCAGTTCATTCTTAGGGTATGTCTGCCCTGGAGCTCGAGGTATCACTTCTATTGAGTTAGTGTGCTATAAATATCAGAGTAGTCGTGGCAATGCGAGCAGCGGGAGGGGCTAGCCACCCCGAGTACAATCCCATCTGAGACCTCAGGTAGATACTTAGGCAGCTAGCTCTTCCCGCTGCTCAGGCTGCTGCAGCTACACTGCCATTTTAGCACACTAGTTCCATTGAAGTATGTGTACCATACTGGAAATTGCACCTCCAGTGCCAGTGTAGACATCTCCACAGCCAGCAGAGAACCACAGATCTGTAAGGAACAACAATCGCCTGAACACAGTCCTCCATCAGAGTCCTCACTGCTCTGGCTAGTCCCCGGTTTGGTCAGCGTGCTGGGGTGAAGAGGAAGCCCTGCTCCACCTTGGTCCTCTGTTTCTGGCGATGGCCTGGCTCCCTTTGCTTACAGGGCACGTCTCTCTGAAAGCAGCATCTGACACCTTTTCTGTCTTGGTGGATTTTCGATGCTCCAACTTGCTGCCCGTTGCCGTGCAGAGAGCTGTTCAAAGTCAATGACTCTGCCAATAGCAACCCCACCAAAGCAGACCTATTCAGGGTTGACGGCCCCTTGATGGGCCTGTTTCAGCATCGCAGACGTAGCCTGCCTACTCAGGGGCCCGTTCTTGGTACACAACAGATACTCTACTCCATGCTGAGGGTTATGATCATAACTTCTATGCACAAAACAAAACGGAATTTATAAATGGACACAAAGATTGTCCCCAAACTCTCCCACCATTTACCCAAAATACCTTCATAGCCAGGAGGCTGTTTCTGTTTGCTTCCTGGGCTTGTCACCTGGACTCTGAACGAAAGACACTGCCAACCGTTTGCTTGGGCACAAGCAAGCCCAGGGGAAGCATCATAGAATAAAGCAAAAAATGAGAGAATGAAGCTTCATAGAACTCCGCAAGCGAAAAGAACTAACAGAAACCCAAAAACGTTCTGCGCTAGTGACATGGTTTCAAGTCGTTTTTTTTTTGTTTCTGAAAAACAGCTGTTTTGTTGTGGACCAGCGCTAGCTCTCAGTCTCCCCAGACTATTTTTCAGGAACAAAGTCTAACCACTTCCAGGAAAAGGATCTCCCTATGAGTTTGCTTGACTGGTGGTCAAGCTGCCTCCCACCTGTGGTTATGCTAACGAGGAAGTGTCTTTGGCGAACTGGGAAAACACATGAACAGCTGCTTGACTCCTCTTTCTCTGCCTTTTTTGCAGCACACATGCTCCTGGGCACATGGGGCTAGACAAAGGTGAACAGAGGCCATTCTGGGGGGAGCCCCTTGGCTGCTCATCCCTGAAACAGGCTCGTACAATCGTGTTAGGTCTGAATCCTCGGTTGTTGCAAATAGCCATGGGTTCCAGTGGAGTTACACTGATTTGATGGCTGAGAATCTGCGTGAAAATGCAGTGCCTCAAATGAAAACGAATATTGATGAGTTAGTTTGGAGGATCCCCCAAAAGGTGCTAAAATAAGCAAAAGAGACAGTCCCTGCCTCAGAAAGCTGGCGATCTAAATTGGAGGAGGGGAGATTAAACACACTCATTTGGGCACAGATACATAGGAACTGCATCAGACCCGTGGTCCAGCTAACAAAGCACCCTGGCCAGCTCTAGCTGCTGCAGAGGAGGAGTGAGAACCTTCCAGTAGGCAGCTATGGGACACATCTTCACAACCCCCATTAATTAGGGTATGGCTACACTTAAAATCCTTACAGCTGTGCTGCTGTAGTGCTGCAGCGATGGGAGGGCTTCTCCTAGCGCTGTAGTTAATCCACCTCCACGAGAGGTGGTAGCTTGGGCAACGGAAGAATGGCTACACTGAGGGTTACGTTGACACAGTGTAGCTGTGCTGATGTAAGTTTTCAGTGTAGCGCAGCCCATAGTGGGTGGCTTAGGCCTGAAGCAGGAGGCGTCTATGCTGCTCCCAAAACTCTTGGTTATTGTTGTTACCTACTCTAACTCTGGATGTTCATATTATCTATCCATAATACCCATTTATAATCCCACTAAGCTTCTGGGCTCTGTGGTATCTTGTGGCAGTGAGTTCCACAGGCTAATTGTGCAGCATGTGTACAGAAAATATTTCCTTTGTCCTGACTTATGTCCCCTTTTATTCCTCTCCTCTCTGCAGCAGATGGGCTACACCAGTGTTGTATGTATTGCTAAGCAACAGGGATGCAAATCCTGCAAAACTACCATTGGCCCGAATGGGACTTTTATTCAAAGAAGGCTGCAGGGGCTAGCTGAAGGTTGATGATCATTTGAATCATCACCTAGCAAAAGACCTTGTAGATGTAGTGATTAAGGACATAAACACATGCATTTTCACAGGTCCTTACTCAAAACTGAACTGGGATGCCACAAAATCAACCCCCACATTCACCCAAAAAAAAAAGAAAGAAAGAAAAGAAAGAAAGAAAAGGGGAAATTCAGATTAGTCACAAAGAAGTTCCCCGCCTGCTGCTGCTGCTCTGTGTGTGTGTATAAAACCCTGAGCCACTCCTGAAGACACTTTGTTCATTTCATTTTGGGACATCACACCTACTGCTTCTGCTTCATTCCCTTCGAGAGATTTGCCCTTTGTGCAGAAGCAGGGGAGGGCTTTTTCTTTCATCCAGTTCTGCTGGCAGGTTGGTGGCAGGGAGGCTGGGATGGAAGGGATGCTGGAGATGGAGGCTCAAAGGCTGGAAGAGCAGCTGGAGCTGGAGAGGAGACAGGTCAGAAGGAACAGGCTGCAGCTGGTGTCTGCAGTGGCCCAGTGGATAGTATTGCTCTCCTGCTTGGTCTACTTTGGTCTTGGTTTCCTGCATCCCCCTACGGTAAGACCATATGATAAACCTCATTGCCTTCTTCCACACTGTAAAGCTCTGTGTATAAAGAAAGCATTTAGGGCTATCACCTTGCACAGTGGCAAGCAGAAAACCCAATTCTTAACCCTTGCCTACCTATGAGCCCTTTTTTCTGTGCCACCCACCACAAAGTATGTTCTTACAGACTGCTGGGTTGGTGCTGTGTTATCAGGCAGTGGAACTGCATGTGCAAAATTGCTGGCCCAGTGACAGTCAATAAACTGGCCTCATTGGGAGTTCTGCCTGAGTAAGGACCAAATGACTTGGTTCCCCCAGGTAAATTTTGGTCACATGAAAAAAATATACTGAATTACTACCTTGCTGATTGTTATGGGCTCAATTGTGCTGGCCTTACTCATGTTGAGTATCAGTTACACATGGGAGTCGTTAACAGTCGACTCCATTGTACTACTTGGGTGAATAACTGCTGCTTAATGGGCATAACAGTGGGAGAATAAGGTTCTGTATTATTTGTAAACGTCTCATGTACTGCTTTAATCTACTCTCTATAGCTATATAAGAAAGAGAGAATGTTTGTTGCAACTTTTGCAAAAGCTGTAGAACACAATTCTGTGTTCCCAGGAGTCATCTAGCAAGTTCTTTACATTAAACCTTGGATGTAATTATAGATATAAATGAAAATGTATGTTTAGAGAGTTTCCTTTATTTTGAACTAAACTCCAAACTCGAAGCAAGAACTAGCCTGCTGCTGGGACTGCTTTTGGGAGAGTTTGTACCAAAGATTTTCTTTGTTTCTCATTGCTGACAGTCTGTGGGTCCTCAGCACTTCTTTGTTGTTATTTCAGTGCAGATCATGCAGTAGCTGCTTCTCCTCCCACATGTTCCCCAGGTGCTTGTGTTCACTATGTTATGCTTCACCTTACAGTGTTCATTCTTTCCTCCCACTTAACTTTGTAGGTAAAATGAACCAGATCTATAAACCACATTCTGGTAAAATGGCTTTAATGCTTGATATCTCTTGCTACTGAAGTGAAATCCATCTTTTTCTATGTAAGGTACATGTCTAAAACGGTTCCACTGAATTTATGAGTCACGTAACAGAGACCAGAGACTATCAAAAATCTCTCCCAGCCCATTTCATCCTTTGCACACAGCAGATGCTATGTGTGAACTGAATCGTTGATTTCTCTCCTCCCTCTTCTCCATTGTCTCCCTCTCTCTTGAAGAGAGTCTTCCCACTTTGGGGCAATTGGGAAAGGCAATTTATTTTGCTCAGCTAATGAACCAGCATTGCATTATATATTACAATACACGTCATTCTGGCATTGCCTCTTAGCGCCACTTAGTTCTGTAATATTTTAATTCAAACTGAGAAGGTTAGTGCTCGTGGCACATGTGAGCTTTATGACAACAAGACAGCAGTGAATGTGCAGGAGACATAGCGCATGCCTGGACTTGCCATTCCTCACTAGCACCTAGACTTGAATGAGTTGTTAAAGAAGCAGTTCATTGGCAAAGTTGCTGGATGACCCTTTGAGTTTTAAACGCACACTCGCTGAGCATAATTAAAAAACAAACAAACAGGTCCCACTGTTTTAAATAGATAATCATGGTCTCCTGTATAGACAGCATCATGCATTGCCCAGGAACCCAGCAGGTCTTTTGAATTCTGCATGGGGGTGACTGCACAGCAGCTAGTTAAGAACACCCAGAAACACAACACAGATGTCTAAGACAAGAGCCAACAGAGCTGCGCTGATTTAATCTGCTGGGGAAAATTAGGAAGAAGATTATAATAGATTCTCAGCCTGGCAGGTGCAGTAAGAACTGTGCTGGAGCCTAGTCAGGAAGCTGGGCCTTTTCTCAGAAAGACGGCATAATGTTTGCCAGAGGCAGAGTGCAGATGTAACCTAATTGCAGGAAAGAGATCATGTGTTTCTGATAACCATAGTTTTGATTGCTATTTTATAGTTATTGTATACCTTTATACCTTTATACCCTTTATGCTGTTGTAGTCAATGTCCAAACAACTGCAGAATAACCTTACGTGTATTAAGGTGACACAGTCACGGAATATATTACATCATCCACACAAATATTTAGACTGTGTTCACCGAAAGCTGATCTGCGCTCTAGACTGCTGGCTTGTAAGAGCATACTGCTTTGTTTAAAGGAAACATGCACACCATGTCCCTCCACCCCAGCAAAATGGTCCATGACCTATCGGATGCTTTGCTACTAAGGGTGTTCCATAACCCAAGGATATATCTATATTATGGGTCTGATCCAACACCTGTTGAAATCAAAGAGAGTGTTCCCATTGACGTTAGATCAAGCCCTACAGAAGGATGAAATATTGGTTGTCCGGCTTATCCTTGCAGTAGTTTAGTGCACACCCATTCACACAGTCCCCTTTTCAGCTGTGGTTGTACCAGTGCAGCTGGGAATGCCCAAAGCATCTACCTCATAGTGCACTGCTCTGGTGCTTGAAGCACAAGCTTCAGGGGTAATTTCCAAATGATAAGCATGCTGCAGTCAGGCAGAATCTCTGCACCTGCAATACTTGTGACTTCCCATCCTCCCTGGGGTTACCCCTGGAGACGGCACCAGTGTGGCTAGACCTAATCCAAAGACCTGATCACAAGCATTGTGATCCATGCATCCAGCCAATGCTTGTGATGCTTCTGGGGGGTTGATTTGAGCAGACAAATGACCTTCACAGTGTTGCACATTAAAAGCCTGTTCATGAAGGTTTGTTGCAGCACTCTTGTGCTAACGTATATCAATACTGAAGGAAGTGTAAGTACAGTAAGTAGAGGTATTACCCATGGGCTCAACATAGGCAGGAACAGGACAGAGTTACAGAATAGCCATGATTCTGTGATGAAATGGTGTGATCCAGTTCTAATTAGCTCTCACTCTCGCTCGACCACGTTATCAGACTGGGTACAGTAATCAGTGGGGGGACGGATGGTTCTATGGCTTGTTTTATGTAGGAAGGCAGGTTAGATTATCATAATGGTTCCTGCTTACTTTAAAATCAATGTGTTTCTGATTGCCTTGTGTGATACACACACCATCCCTAGGGGGACATCTGCCATGCACTGCTACTCCATGAATACAATAAACAATACAAACATGACCACAATGAAAGGTCCATGGGAATCTGCTTACATAGTGTCTCATAGAAAGAGATATTTAGGGGACTCTAAATAGGCTTAAATTATTGTGTGACTACTGCATGGAATTCTTTAACTGAGGTGCATCGGTAACACAGCAACCTCTCAAGGTGACCATACTGGGTGCCAATAGTTATGGAGTGCTGCCTCCTTAAATCCTTTTCTGTACACAGTCATATGGGCAAAACAGAAAAAGAATGGGTCAGGAATTGCTCGCTTCTGCTTATTTATTTATTGCGTCCCTACACATTCTATAAATGGGCTCATGGATCCCCACTCCCCAGCCTCTCAGAATTTAATGTTGGGTAATTAATGTTTGTAATGTGCTTTGAGAGCCTGAGATGAATGTGGCTATGCATGTGTAAAATATTAATGTCACACATAGTTTGTAAAACATAAAATAAGGTAGAATTAAAATAATATAGTGCCCGAGCTGAAAGCATCCCATCACATTTCGGTCTACATCAGCAACTGACTGAAACCCTTTCAAATAATATGTTTGGGGCCCAATCCTTAAGTGTGTAAGTGCTCATGTGAGTAGTCCCATTGAAGTCAATAAGGCGACTCGTGCAAGTAAAACTATGCATGTACTTAAGTGTTTGTGGGATCGGGCACTTAGATTTGAAACAACGAGAGACTGGTATTAAGTAACACTAGAGGGTGCCAGTGTCGCATCCGAACTCCCAAGGTTGGCTCAACAGATGTCTTCATATCTCCGAGACCAGTGCTGCAGCATACAAGCTGACTGTACACACAACTATAGGAAGCAATCTCTCCCCCTCGTTGATCCCTTTGGTTTTGTCACAGGCATGGAGTTCAAATTGAAATTTTAGTTGTGTATTTTCTTGTGTATTAAATTCTTTGGACAACTGTCCAAGTGCCTGGAGTGAACAGAATGATTTGTTCCTATAACAAATCAGAATGAATCAATCAGATGCATACAAATCAATGAGTTCTCACAGTGCGTCCTCCATCTGGTCAGCCCGTTGCTGTCATAGAAAACCCAAGGAAGGGGTAAAGTGAAAAGAAAAAGAATACAAGCCTGAGCCTGACCCTGCATTTTTTAACCAGGCAAAACTCCCAGGAATTGTGTCTGTGAGGAGACTGCAGCTTTGGGTCCCCTGTGGTTAAGATCAAAGATGGGTCTGAGCTTTGGAGTGCAGATCTCAAATGATAATGTATAATACTGTCTTACTGGTATGCTACTGCATTGACAATGAATTTTGCTCACTTGTTTCGCAAAGCCCAAGACAATTACTATAAATTATAAATCTATCTATCTGAACTTTTTATTGGGCCATCAAGATGTGCACATGCCATATTGGCATGTTCCAAACCCCACTGAACTCAATGGGAGTACTCAACTCACACACTTGAAGTCAAGCATATGTTTAAGTCCTTTGCAGGTCTGGGCCCAGAGTGCTCAGCCCCTAAGGGCTTGATTCTCCTTCCAGTGAAGTCAGAGACAAAACTCTCTTTGACTTCTATGGTGCAAGGTCAAGACTCTGTGATCTTATCGCTTCTGTCCTTATCTAGCTTCACCCCACTGCCTCTGGTCTAACACTAGTGCCCAATCCTGCAGGCCCAGAGGCAATTAAATAACTATCTTCCCCTGAGTAATTCCAGCCCCACAAGGACCTCGGCCCAGGAGGCTGCCAATTACAGTGTTAAAGTGGCTCCTCCTGGTGATAAAACACAAGGGAGGATGGCAGCAATGTAGTGAGATGGTGCACGAGCTCTGTTCTGCCCTGCCCATGGGATGAATTCTCCCCCATATGAACATACTCATGACAATAAAACTCTTTGCTGCTCATGTTTTGTTATTTACTATTCACCACCTGTATTTGTTGTGCTCCTTTCTACAAAAGTTTCAGTGATCCCGTCAAGGAGCAGAACCACCGTGTGACTGAGGTGAGGACTCTCATGCCACAAATAACAAAGAGCAAATGAGGAATAGTTTGCAAGCCCCTCAGAGGTTAAAAATTGTTCAGCCAAGCCATTTGGCAAATGCAGGGTCACAAATACATCTACTGAGTCTCAAATGGCCCGTGAATAAGAGAAAGGGCTAAATCTGTCACATAATTTATTTACAATGCATAGTCTGACCAGCCCCAGTAATGAGGAATGTTTCAAAGGATTTAAAAAATTATTATTTAAAATTCTGATGAAAACAGCTTTTTGTTTGGATTTATTTGGATTTAAACAGTCACCTACAATGTCTGAAATTTGCAACATTTCATCAGTGTGTGGAAAACCTCCCCAACTGAAATATCCTACAGATTTAATAAGGATGAAACCAATGGGGATAGATAGGAATGGAACAGACACCTATAGAAAGAGCTCTAAAAACCTGTATGACCAGAACCTCAGTGAGTGTAACGTGATGTAGTGCCATTGAAGTTAATGGAGCTACACCAATTTACAGTAGCTGAGGATCTGGCCCATATAATTTAATAGAAACTCTCTGATAATTGCTAACTCATGATTTTAGAGTGAGTTCCATGATACTTGGTAATTTTCTTAAAGCCCTAGCTGCTGGAGTCTCGTGATCATGTGAGTAGTTCAGCTTTCTTTCCTTTTTTTTAAAAATAAATTTCTAGCTCTCAGGATTGTGGGGGAAAGCTTAAAGATATGAACCCTAAAAGCTGACAAACAGAAGGAAAATAAAAATTAATTATTTTTAAAAATCTAATAATTTTCAGCCAATCTCATGATTTTTGGATGTTGGGGTTGGCATGCTGCTTCTTTTTTAACCATCTTATGGAATGTCATACCAGGAATAATAATTTACTATTCTATAGACTACTTAAAAAAACTCCTATCACAAGGTTATCATTTTATATTACAATCTGTAGAACCTGCCCATCAGAGCTGAAAGTGAAATTGACTAGGAATCAACATGAAACTGTCTTGACTGAAAGCCTTATCAGAAGCAAACAAATAGCACAAATGGATAACAATAAATTCAACCTTTTAACATGTTTTCCACCGTAGTAATCCATAGCTGCAGTAATATTACAAGGACAGACTGTTTTGTTTTTTTTTACATTATTATTTTTAAGCCACAGTGTCCTTTTAAAAGATTAACTAAATGCTTTTTAAATTACAATAGCTGAAAGGTCCAAAACCATCCCTCATTGTCTTCAGTGAAGTTTGGATCACAATAAAATGCGTAGTCTTAAAAATTATAATTCAAGGGGGAGATCCTGCAGTCTTTACTCTGGCACTGAAGAGATTTGCATGAGTGATAGCTAGAGGATTGGGGGGCACATTTTAAAAGCAAAAGCTTCTAAGAGCTGACATCAAATCTGTGTGTTCCCTGCCCTCACAAACAGCAGCATCCGGTACTCCAGCTCTCTGCAGGCAGCCCACCATGCCCTGGGCTACAGCTGTTCAGGCAAGGGCTGTCCCACAACAGGAAAGAGGGCGAACAAGAGGGAGGAGTCGGTGGCTGAGAGGAGAGAGGCACAGGGAGCGAAGGACCAGAAAATGAAAGTGAAAGAGACTCAAACTCACACTCACACCCACTGCTCCGGATGATGAAACCAGCAAACACCAGTTACATTTGCATGTGTCAGGGCGCTGCTGCTTTCTAGATCGCAGCTGCAGCCTCTGGTGGGTGCAGCATCACCAGAGCAGCGGGAAAACAAGGCTCCCCAACGCTGGCCCTGATTTCAGGATAGCGCTGGGGCTGGGCTGGAGCCTGGGCCACAGTGGGGAAATGGAGCTACGCAAGGGATAATCAGGCCTGTTAGCAGGAATGGAGCTGCTCCCTCCACAGCTGGAGACAAGGGCCTACGGGCCCCGGCTACACCAGAAACAAGACCTGGCACTCCCAGTGGCTTTCAAACACAGCTCCTGGCTGGCCTCCACTGGGGTGAAATGGCTTGTTTAGTCCCAGCTGAGCTGTGAGGCCTGCTTGCTTCCTGCTGTGCTGAGGTTTGTGTGTGTGGAAGGGGAGCTGAATGAACAAAGTTTTCAGGCACTGTACCAAACCCAGGTGTTCTTGGCAGGAAGAGCTTGTTGTTTCCCCAGTACCCCAGCCTCTGTGCTCTGGTGGGGCTGTGGGTGGAAATGCTTGGGCCTAGGGAAGGAGAGAGTGTGCTCACTTTTTTGCAAATACCCCCAGTGGGGGGGGGGAGTGTGGCCTAGTGGACAGAGCACTGGCCTGGGACTCAGGAGACTTTGGTTCTATTTCTGGCTCTGCCACTGGCTTGCTGAGTGACCTTGGCCCAAGTCACTTCCCTGCTCTGTGCCTCAGTTTCCCCATCTGTAAAATTGGGATAATGATACTGACCTCCTTTGTAAAGCACTTTAAAATCCACTGATGAAACGGTGGTCAATGAGGGCTCAGCATTATTAGTGTAATTAAATTTGGTTCTATCCAGAAAACTGCCCAGCAGATCCAGCTATGAGTCAGAAGCCAAGGAGAGGCACAATGCCTAGGACTGCAATGCCCGGAGCTGCTTACATCTGCAAGGGTCAGCATGCACTCCATCACATTGCAGGATAGCAGGAACATCAAAGGGGGCTGGGCTGGGGTCCTGGCCATTTCCTTGGCTGCTGGTGGGAATATCCCCTGCATCCTGGAGAGCTAGAAACTTAAGTTTTTTAATAAAAAACCACAAAAGCTAAGATTCTCATGGAGTCACAGGATTCCAGGAGCTGGGGTTTAAGAGAAACACCAAATAGCGTGAGACTTGCCATAAACAACACTGCGAAAAGCTCTTTCTTTCCTCAAAGCACATCTGCAAGGAGATCTAGAAAGTTCTCCCTGACTTTGTAGAGATTATTAATCTGTTTTTTTTGTTTTGTTGCTTTTCAGACTCCAAAATCCCAGTGGATCGAAGTTGCAGCCACAGGTGTGTATATGTTTATTACAACTGATTTTTTTCAAGTTTCTATTTCATTTTCTCATTGAAACATCCCCCCCCCCCCCAGCCCAGAAAAAAATAAAATGGTGGGAAATTTCACCAAAAATAAGTTGAAGAAAATGTGTATGGGAAATAAATGACATTTTTCACCAGCTCTGCCTCATGTTACCACAAAAGTGGTGATGCCCAGAGACTCAGTCTCCTTGCTTCCTGTCACCCATCTGGCTCAGGTGAGACACTGCTTTAGATGGCGGGATACTCAGTGCTGAGTGCAGCATGTAAGTGTCTTGAACTGCTGCCATGGGCTTTCCTCTCCAGGGCAGGGCAGGGCCTGATCTAAAGCCCACTGATGTCAATGGGAGTCTTTCCATTGACAGTGATGGAATGATGGTCCAGGGGCAGGTCTTTAATGGTGAACTCCAGGACTAGAATCCCTAAAGCCAGCAATGCCAATCCTTGGCCACAGAAGAGAGAAACAGGAGACAATAAAGCTGTGTGCCTTTATTAGCCTTTTAAATATTTATGCAAATGAATATGCAAATGAAGTAGTTTCCTTGGATGTGGAGTTTCCACTCCTCTGCTTTACATTCCCCAGTCCTTCAAATATGTTGCATCCACCCCCACCCTTTCCAGCTCCCCCGCTCACTCGTCTGCTCTCTCTAGCTCTCCCTGTCACTTTTGCTCTCTCTAGACCAGGGATTTTTGAACATCAGGACAAGGCTTGTACAGGGCCCTACACATTGGGGCCCCAATCCCGACACGGCCCTCTGGATGTTACTGTAATATCCATATTCACTGCTGCTACTACATTTTCACAGTGTGAACCCCACCTTCACAGAGAGGGGCTAAGAGTCTCATTCACACTGAGGCCATTTTACACCCCTCTGGAAGGCTCCTTTACATGGCCAGAGCAAGAAAAGGGCCATCGTGTTACTGAGCATCTTGTGGTCCTCTGCCATCACTTCCCTCCCATTCTCAGGCGCTTCATTTCATCTCTCCCCTTCATCAGATCTGTTCCTCTCACGTGGAAACAAGAAGGGCCAGTGCCAAGCCGGCTGTCTGTGTGCCACAGAGCAAAGCTGCAGTGCCTTTGCCCTAGACCTTCCTCCCCCTCTGCATCCCTCTTCATTCCATCCCATTTCTAGTTCTCCCTATTTCCTTTGTGGTTTCTCTACTCTCTTTGTTTCTTCCTATGCTCAAGCCACATAAAATCATCCTCTTCCAAGAGGGTTTGAGGGACTCACATCTCCATGGGTTTCTGTTTGCTTCTTCCACTCCAGATTATGTCCCCAAGGAGAAACGCATCAATATCTCTTGGAATCGGGGCACTATGAACGTCAGAAACCTCTCCATCCCGATCTACTGTGATGGCTTCTACCTGGTCTCCCTGAAGGGAACGATCAAGGCAATGTCCCAGAGGAATGCCTCACTGAGCCTTAAGGTGTACAAGCGGTCCGATGCGTCCATCTTGTGTGTGAAGGTCACAGAACAGGTAATAGATTCGGTGACAGTGTCCGAGATGCGGTTTAAGGATGAAGTCTACTTGGAGGCCAACGGAGATGCCAACTACAAAGATTTGACCCTGGGCCTCTTCTTACTGACTCCTCGCTCAGACTGCTTACCAGACGCGTATAAAATGTAAAGTAATGCCCCTGCGATCAAATAAAACTGGGAATTGGAACCCAGCACCTAAACTTATGGGAGGGTTATGTCCAATAGGCAGTACATGTTCAAAAAACCTACCCTGGCCTTGCCTCTCAGGGGCTTGTGGTATGTCTAAGTGAGAGAGTTCTCATGGCTAGTGCAAACAAGCTGATGTGCAAATGGTCTTTATGCAGCACATGTCCTGTTCCTCTCTTTGGGGCTTACCACAGCTATTTTGTTAGCTGAAATGGGAGAAATGTACAGTGCCCTCAAGAAGAATGAAGAGGACGCCACTGAAAATTACCAATGCTTGCCTCAGAGTCAGAGGAATCCTGGATTCTCTATTTATTTGATAATATTTGTATATAATTGAAATGCCATGTACATTTGCGGAAAACAGTCACTTCAATCAAGAAGGGACCTGGTTTGTCTTGAAGCCACCTGGGCGAGTTGGAGACTTCAGGGACCCACCACACAATCTTTGCCTCATTGTGAAGGAAAAGATGAAGAGATGGCAGGCAAGGTGTCCCCTGTGGTGATCCAGATAAATGTGCCCTGAAAGACTCAGGAAATGAAAAAATAACAGTGTTTGGAAGTGAGAGAAGAAGGCTGGAATGGACAAGTTAGAGACTGTTACAAATGGTTTTTTAAAAAGAAAGAGACAAATTAAAATGCTGGCAGTGTCTAATAATCTGCAAACTCAGTGGCACCATATGTCACATGCACACATGCGTATGTGCATGTACACACACACACACACACACACACACACACACACCCCTGAAGTTCTCGGGTAGGGTGAACTCATCTCTAATATGCACATTTACTCACAAATACACACAAAGATTTGGATATATGCCTTCAGTGACTCTATCGTTTATTCAGACACTCATGTAAAGCCTGATCCCATACCCACTGAAGGCAAGAAGTAGACTGTTGTTGACTTTAATAGGCCCATGGTCCCTAATCTCTTTAGAGATAGTGAATTTGGAAGACAAGGACAATCTTTCCGGGGCTTAGTGTAGTATGTGACTTGGACACATACAGAAACCTGGCACAGAAATACAAAACAATTCCTTTATGGTGGGTTTGAAGTAACAATTTGTCTGCAGAGCAACTGACACAAAAGTGTGAAAACAAATACATATTTCAGGCTTGATTCACATGAGAAAGCCCTCCTGGGATGCACCTTGGTGACTGTGCAGATCCTGCAGATTTCCTAAGGTGTCAAGCAGAGCAGGGCATTCTCGTGGTGTCTGGCCAAATATTTCCAGCTATGGAATGAACACATGCTATTTATTGCCTTAGTTGCAAGCCAGGAGAACTTTCAAGTCCTGGCAAGTGGAGCACCTTCTCCCCCATCTTTCATCTTAATTAAAGAACAAACAAACCAACCCTAGGAAATTCCATTTAAGCACCGTTAAGAGAAAGTTAAGACTGTATGGCTAATCACTGATATACAGTATCAGCGAATGCCACAGTTGATGTTACATGCACAACCTGAACCCAGCTCTCTTGCATGTATACCTATAACAATAAAGTCTTTAAACATCTGATCTCATACTATTTCTTAAATAATACTGCATATCATACACATTTTCTACAACTTTAGATACACATTTGTAACATCTTCTAGTGCTTTGTGTATGCCGGACAACAGAGTTGGTGTAATTCATTTGCATGAAAAGTATATATTAGATGGCACTTATCCAATGTAAGTATAGCAATATGGAGCAAGAGTGAAAATGAACCAGAGTGTGTGTATATATATGCTAATTAAATTTGCAGCTAAGTTAATTTCATCCCCTGAATGGAAGTTTGAGTTGCTGTATATAGATGCTGACAAAACTACTAAAATACATTCTGTAGGAAGAAAGGACTGCACCTTGTAAAACCCCTATGTCAATAAAGATACAGGCTGGGTTTTCAAAGCTGCCTAATGGGAGCTGGACCAGATTTCCCAATAAGTGTACTGGGAACAGGGCCTCCAAATCATTAAATGGCATTCAAAAGCTTTGCTACATTTTAGGGGACTGGAATGACAAATGAGTAGTGTAAATATAAAAAGAATGATTCGAATATTATGAGTAGGTAATGTATCTAAGTTTGTAGAAAAAAACCTAATATATATTGCATCAACTGAGCAATAGTATGCGATCTTTTAATTAGAGGAGACATTATAATACAGTTGGGTTAGGGGGTAGAGTTATGATTGCATGTACAACTGACTGGAGTGCTTAGCTATGCAGCCATAACATCTGCCTACCATTGCTTTTGTATGGGTTGTGCTGTATATGCTGCACACAGGCACTGCAGTGAATGTAGAACTGACTCAGCCTCAGTCAATCCTCTCCTCCACTGACCCATCTCCTGCAAACCTCGCTCCCCCACCCCTCCTGCCCTGGTGACCCCCCTGCCCCGGTGAGGCTTTCTGTCCCTCTTCCCATCATGAAAGGCCATATGAATTGCTAAAGCTCCCAGCCACTACAGGGTGCCAACCAAATCCAAATCCTCGGGGTAGGTTGATGTGTAGAAGAGTCAGTTTTTTCAGCTTGGGTTTACAATGCAGTTCTCACCACCTTTGTCCTACAGGTGACACTGGCCAGTAAGCACTAGGCCAGTATATACACTAGCAAAGCAGAATGACCCTTCTCCTGCGCAGCTCTCGGGCAGGTTCAGCTGTGCTAACCTCTGCCAGCCGGCTAGCTAGTCAGTCATTCAGTCCCCAGGGAGACTTTTCATTTGTTACCTGAGTGGGGAGACCTTCATGCCCCTGTTGAGCTGTGAGGAGTTTCCTACTTTCAGAACCCGCTTCAGCCTTCCTGCTGTCCAGACAAGCGCCCCAATGGAATCCCCAGGGAGGCTGCTGCACTCCTCATCTCTCAGGATTTATAGCAGAGGCTGCTGAGGGTCAGGGCAGAGGGGTATTGTGGCTTTCCTCATTGTTTCACCTCACAGATACTGTACCAGTTGCACTGTGCCTGGAGTCCGCTGCCAGCCTAAAAGCCACCTGAGCATCTTATCTCATATTGTCTCCTTCCTCAGAACTTGAGCCAAGTGAGAATGTGTTTCCATTACTGACAAATAATAAAACATTCCTCTGTTACCTGTTGGCTTGCATTTCCCTTTGTTGGAGGGAGGGGGGATTAGAGGTGAATGGTCCTGGGTGGAGCAATGATGGGGAGAATATTCATTCTGCTGTATATTTTCACACATAGCCACACCTTGGGCCACACATGCTTTTTCACCAACCTGGCTCCCTAAGTGTGTGCAAACCACAGTTTCCTACTGATACGCGTGGGCACAGCTGCAGCCTGCACACACGGGCAGATTTGTGTGAACTAGGCATCAACAGATGTGCACAGTCCTGTATGTGAATTTGCACCCAAATAATTCATAGGCTCATAAACTTTAAGGCCCAAAGGGTCATCTAATCTAACCTCCCGCATTGCACAGGCCAGAGAATGTCACTCAGTAATTCCGGCACTAAGTCCCATTTTTGCGATTGAGCTAGAGTATATTTTGTAGAAAGAGATATCCAATCTTCAGTTAAAGATTTCACGATCCATCACATCCCTTGCTAAACTGTTCAGTGGACTAATTCCCCTCACTATTAAAAACATGCACCTTATTTCTAGCTGGAATATAGCTACCTCCAGATTCCAACCACTGGCTCTTGTTGGGCCTTTGCAAAATTAAAGAGCCCTGTATGATTAGAAATCATCTCCACGTGCAGGTACTTCCAGACTATGATCAAGTCACCTCTTAACCATCTCTTTGGAAACATAAATAGCTTGTGCCTCTTGTGTCCCTCGGGGTACAGCAGACTTCCAGACCTCGCATCACTCTTGTAGATTGTTTCTGAACCTCTTCTGATTTGCCAACATCCTTTCTGAAGTGCGGACACCAGAACTGGACACGATATTCCAGTAACAATCTCATCAGCCCTGTATATAGAGGTGGTATCACCTCCCAACTCCTGCTTGATAGTCTCTTGCTTATGCATCCATCAGTTGCCATAGACCTCTTAGCCACAGCAATGCACTGGTAGTGTATGGTCAGCTCGTTATCTGCTGTTACCCCAAGTCCTTTACTGAGCTGCTGCTTTCCAGGATACAGTCAACCAAGTAATATCTGTTGACTGGGCTGCTATTTTCAAGCAGCATCAGCTTCTTCCATCACAGTTCCCACAATGGCCCCGGTTTACAGATCTGCCCCAGCTGTACAGCTCAGCTGTCTTAGGGTCTGGCACGAGCCCTGTAGTTGGGTGGCAGTTACAACTGAGAGATGAAAGATGGGGTTGTGATTAAGGCTTTGGGTTCGGATGGAGGAAATCCGGGATGATTGCTGACTCTACCATGGACTCCTTGGTGACTTTGGACAGCGCTCGCTTTATCTTCCTTGTCTGTTTCAACTTTAAGCGCCGCAGGGCAGGATCTAGCTCTCATTCTGTATTTGTACAGGACCTAGCACAATCTCAGTTGGGAGGGCCTCCAAAGTACTATGGTAATACAAATAATAATAAGTAATACTAATAATCAGAGGTTGTACTCTCTATTCCTTCCCCCGAAGTGACCACAGCAGAGAGTCTGAGAGGGGCAAACTGATGGCAGCCTGATCTGTTCCCATTGTTCCTGAACTTAGCTTCTGAATTAATCTGCGGTTGTACTGTCAGTCATTCCAAGGGACATTTCCAGGGCACAGATCTCCTAACAGAGGAGATTAGTCACATTACTTAATGCACGACTGGCGATGCCCAAATACTACAGGGATGTGCAGAGTATAAGAACGTATATAGAATGGAATAGAATAGAAAAGGGCTTTTGCCTTGTATCGGGGTTGATTAGCCAGCCATTTCTAATCTCCCCTTTACATGGCTTTTGCCCTTTAAAAAGTCATTTCCTTTTCTACTAGAAACTGTTACCAATCTCGGTGGATGTGTTTGTGGTTTTCAAGGGCCACTTGTATTTCATCAGTGGTCATGAGTCATAGCCCTTGGGCAGCCCTTAGCAAAAGAGAGAGAGCTGAAGACTATTTAGTAAAGAGTAATCAATCCAGCCAGTGTAAACAGAAGCCAGTCAAGATAACACAGTCAAGTGACAACTAAAGACTATCCCTACTAACCATGTTCAGGCATCTGAAGGGAGAATTGTCTAATGTAATGTAAAAGGATATAACCCTGTGTAGGCTGGGGTAGGGTGGATGGATGTAACGATTTATTACACCTTTTCCAACTCTGACTGCCATGGTTCTCAAATGAGTCACCAGCTTTCTCCTAAATAATACAAATTATATTTACGATAATTGATTCCAATGGGAGCAGGAGTGGGCCTGGAAGGTGCTTGCTTTTAATCTGTCGTAGGAGTTATGGATTCCATGATTTAAAGTAAATATCCCTGATGGTAGATAGATTAACATTGAGTGCTGCTCAGTTAAACCTTGGAATGCAGAATAGAGGAGTTTAGCAATAACATAGCAAAGACCCATCTGTGAATTCCAGCATGAAATAATTCTTGCAAGGATGATCAGGCATCTCTCTTTGCCAAAGAAAAACATCAGAAGTGGGGAAATAAAGAGTAAGCATTTACTCCCATGAGTAACACTATTGACATTAGTGGGAGTAAGTGCTCTCCAGAATGAGTGAATGGCTTTCTAGGCCTTAGAGCACATGCGATGTTCAGCTCCAGCCTGTGGTATGTTCAGATCTATTCACAAGCAGAGTGCTAAGAAGTGAGTAAGTAAGGCTGATGCCCTTATTCACAAATCATAGTACATAAACAGACTATTAAGGGTTAATTCCTCTTTTACCTGTCAAGGGTTAAGAAGTTCACAAAGCCTAGCTGACACCTGACCAGAGGAATCAACAGAGGGACAAGATGTTTTCAAAAAGGGAAGGGTAGCTCAGTGGTTTGAGCATTGGCCTGCTTAACCCAGGGTTCTGAGTTCAATCCTTGAGGGGGCCATTTAGGGAAATGGGGTAAAAATCTGTCTGGGGATTAGTCCTGCTTTGAGTAGGTAATCAGACTGAATGACCTTCTGAGATCCCTTCCAACCCTAAAATCTTCTATGAGTCTAGAGAAATCAGTCTTTTGTCTGTTCAGAAAAGTTTGTGCCAAATGAAGGATCCACGAATCAGCCATCTAACATTTCTTAAAAGTAGTAAGTGTTTAGAGAAGGAATGTATTAGATTATGTTTATTTTCTTTTGTGACTTCATTTTGCATAAGAGGGAGAATCAAATTGGGTGTCTTTGTGTAACTAAGGTTTTTGCCCAGAGGGACATCCTCTGTGTTTTGAATCTGTCGTCTGTGAGAGTAGCTTGCGTGCTAGTCTCACAGAGGTATTTCTTTCACCCTTTTCCTTGAATTAAAAGTCTTCTTTTAAATAACCTAATTGATTTTTCCTTGTTTTAAGATCCAAGGGTTTTTTGGATCTGAGCTCACCAGGAATTGGTAGGAGATGAACCAGTCTCAATCCAGGAAAGAGGGGATAAAGACTGGGGAAATATTTGGGAAGAAGACAGAGTTTCCAAATGACTGTCCCATAAACGTTTGTTTAAACTATTTGGTACTGGTAGCAACTAGATCTAAGCTGGTAAATAAGCTTAGGGGTTATCTCATGCAGGTCCCCACATCTGTACCCTAAAGTTCAGAGTGAGGGTGACAACTTGACAATAGTACTTAACACTAGGCATAATCCCACCGAAGTCACTGGAGCAGTGGGTATCCTGCAAGAGATGTGAGTGAATTGTTACCATTGGAAAGACACAGGAAAGTTAAGGGCCAGTTTGGCACAAGAACATATGGCTATAAACCGGCCATCAATAAGTTTAGGCTTGAAATTTGACAAAGGGGTCTAACCATGACAGGAGTGATGTTCTGGAACAGCCTCCCTGGGGGTAGTGGGGGGGAAAAAAATTGAACTTGTTTCAAGACCGGACTGGATAAGTTTATGGAGTGCCTACACTGGCATATGACCCATCCATATCTGCTATTAGCAAGTATCACCAACGGCCGGAGATGGGACACTAGATGGGGAGGACTCTGAGTTACTACAGAGAATTCTTTCCCAGGTGTCTGGTTGGTGGGTTTTGCCCACACGCTCAGGGTCTAACTGATCACCATATTTGGGGTTGGGAAGGAATTTTCCCAGGTCAGATTGGCAGAGACTACAGGGGTTTTTCACCTTCCTCTGCAGCATGGGGCACACGTGACTTGCTGGTTTGAACTAGAGGAAATTGTGAATTCTCTGTAAATTTAAGCCTTTAAATCATGACTTGAGAACTTCAGTAACTCAGCCAGAGGTTAGGGGCCTATTACAAGAGTGGGTGGGTGAGGGTCTGTGGCCTGCGATGTGCAGGAGGTTAGACTAGATGATCACAGTGGTCTGATCTTACAGTCTTGGAGTCTTTGGGCTCGGTAGACGCAATGAATCATGAGTAGCACAATGGCTCCCAGCTCATATGAGGTCACCGCTCAGGAGGGAAAAGTGCTATGATAAACTGCAGACATCTGTGAGTCAACAGACACAGTGGGGAACAGGGCCGCCCAGAGGATTCAGGGGGCCTGGGGCAAAGCAATTTCAGGGGCCCCTTCCATAAAAAAAAAAGTTGCAATACTATAGAATACTATATTCTTGTGGGAGCCCCTGGGGGGGCTGGGGGCCTGGGGCAAAGTTCTCCACTTGCCCCCACCCCCATTCTGGGCAGCCCTGGTGGGGAAAACAGGAAGCAATCCAATGTGAGTCTGCTGAGGTGCCACGAGTGCCAGAGGTGTGGAGACAAAGACTAATCCTGAGACCAACCCTGCAGGGATGCAGGTTGCCAGAGGAAGAAATGGATGGTAGAGACATAGTACTGAGATCCATGTCCAATTCCCTGATGAAGAAACCATATTCTCTCTGCAATGATGTGTTTATTTGAGTCCATGATAGAGCTGTGGCTCTGACTAGGCTGAGTGCTAGTAACCATAGGCTTTGTGGGGCCTGGGCAAGAGCAAGTGGGGATCCCCTCCCCACCCCTTCCATCTTCAGTCCCACCCCCATTTCACCCCTTCCCCACCATGGCCCCACCCCTTTCGACCCACAGTCTTCCCCATTCCATCCCACACACACACTGCGGCTCTGCGTAGGTGCAGGAACTAGGTTTTACGTGGGGCTTTGCTCCTGGCCCCATATCCAGTGTCCTGGCTGCTGACCCCACATCTGGGGCTCCACGCTTGCCCCCAGCTGTGGCTCCATGCCCAGCCTCAGCCCCCTTACTCTTGTCCATGTCCCCCCCTGCCAGAGCCATGGCCCTGCTCCGAGGCCCAGCTCTAGGGGGTGGCCAGGGCTCTTCCTGCCCAGTGCTCCTGCTGGGGAGTGGGGTTGGGGTGCGGGGGCTCCTCCCTACCCAGCTCCACCCACCTGGCACTCCTACTACTGAGCAAGGTCAGGGTATGGGGGATGCCCATGTTTCCAGGGCCACCAATTGTCTGGAGCCCCAAAGCACTGGCCCCGTTGGCCCAGGAGCTAATCCACCACTTTAGTAGACTGGCATGTGGGTGCTTTGTGGCATTCAGAGTTAGTTCATTATTTGTTATTAATTTGTTTATAAAATAGGAGGGATGTAGTGTGATGAGTGGAACTGGAGAGAGAGGGTCAGGTGGGTCCTAGTTTGGTGTGACACCCGGGCTGAGGCAAGCAAGCCTGGTCTAGGCTGCTCCCGCTAAGCAGCAGACCCACAGATGTAACAGTGGCCTCTCAGCACACTTAGTATAGATCGCCTTCCTACAGTACTGCCTGTCCCCTGCATTTCTTGTTGCTTACGGCACAGGCGCCCCAATAGAGGAAGGTGTGTCACACGGAAGTAAGGGTGTCCAAATCTGGCCCCAAGTAACTGGGGCTTATTAAGTTTGCCTCTGGAGCCCCATACTGTACAGAGATGCACCAGGCCTTTGGCTCAGGGCCAGAGGTTCTTTCCTAGGAGTGAAAAAGCCTTAGCAGTGTGCTGATGTCACCCACCCACAAGTATTCTAGGAACCAAGGGCATAAAAGGCTCAGCCCACCACCACCATCACTCAGCTCCTCTCCACGCACATGGAAATGACTATTAACATGTTCCAAGGGAGAAGGGAGGCGGGGAGGGATCGAAGTGCATCTGCAGGGACTATGGCTGAGATTTTCAAAGACATCCAGGGCATACAGACAAAACCTTCTATTCAAATTAACACTACATTGAAATGAATGGGCGACATGACATGGGAGACACCTACATGCCTAGATGGCTTTGAAAATTTCAACCAATATATTCCAGGAAATCCCATGACTTAGTAAGCAACCTTGCCTTGTCCTTCACTGACATCCTTCTGCAGATCCCCACTGGATGGCGATGAACTAGCAGGAACAGTCCCCAGAGGAAAGCTAAACTACATCATTTGAGGGTCTAAGAACGTCTCTCCTCAAGCGAATCTTCAACCTAGCCTCTGAGTCAAGAGAATTGTGCTCAATAGAGATACAAATCCCAGTAGTGGTGCTGCAGAAGTCATGATACAGGACTGGACCATTGAAAGACTCCCATTGACTTCTATGGCTTTTGAAGCAGGTTCATATTGCATACACATGTAAATACTGCAATCACTTTGCCCTTAGTGGCATGAGCCTTTACTGCTGGTTCCAAGATTCCCACTAAGCTGTGGCAGTTTGTAAAGCACAATTAGCTCCATTTCAATAATTTTTGTGCTAAAGTGGCTTGATTTCTTTCTGAAGCTCCTGGATAATCTAAGAGTGTTTTGCAAAGTTTAATCTCTATGCCAGTAAAAATGAGGTGCTCTTTCTACGTCCAAGCCGTGCAACTTCCTCTCCCCTGGGAGGCCATGCAGCCCTCCAAAACACACTGGCAATGAGCCGCGCGCTCTACGATAAAATTCAGCAACCACCACTGGGAGGAATCTTAGATGAATCACAGCAACACTAGGGCTCTGTTTGGCTAATCACTGACCAGGTGCTACATTGAGCCTGGCTGCTCTTGGGGGGCACAAATTTTGGGCAAAATGCCAGAAAACTTTACTGCTCTTGCATTGAGAGGAGGGAGGATCCAGTGGCTGATGTTTTAGCCTGGGTCCTAGCATGGGCACAGCTCCCTGTTATGACACAGATTCCCTGTGTTACCCTGGACAAGCCTCTCTGTGCCTCAGTTACCCCTTTGTCAAGGGAGGATGCTAGCCCTGCCCTGTCTCCCAGGGGTGCTGTAAATACATCACAGAGTGGGAAGTGCTCACATACTATGGGAATGGAGGCCATTCAAGTACCTAAACAAGATACATTGTGGCCTTGCAATGGGGCTCAATACAACTGCAGCTGCTGCACTTCCCCAAACCACCACATCCTCCCAGTGCCCCCTAGGGAACAAGACACCCAGAGGGGATGGTGAGGAGATGGGGCCATAGCCCGGTCCTCTTATGCACCAGCGAGCCACTGCAGCTGGGTACATAGAAAGGAGTTTGCTGCTTCTCCTGTAGGGACTTACCAGCAGACACAGTCTGTGGGCTGGGGATTCAGCAGAGCTCCCGCAGGCATGGCGTGGAGCCCATCCATTTCCTGTATCTGTTCCTTCCTCTTCCACCCCACCCTCCTCTTCTAATGCAGCCGCAGCCACAGGATTGCACTGCACAAAACGGCATTGTTAGGCTCTCTCAAGGCATTGGTTCTGATGCATAACCTGGAAGATTCCCTCCCCTACGGGAAGGCTCTGCATCTGCAAATGGCAGACAAGCTCATGCTGGGCCTCCCTCTCCACCTATAGCAGAACCTCCAGCTAGCTGTCAGAGTGGACATGCCCCAGCTTCGAGGAATTTTATATTGGCATCCTGTTTCAGTGAGTTTTTCATCCATGTCAAGTCTTGAAGCAAATGGAAAACCAGCAAGGGTGGACCTGGTTTCTTGTGTGTTCTTAGCAATCACTCACATTATTGGCTTTAAATAAGCAACATTCCTGCTACTTTACTGGCAGTGCAAAGGGATGGGTTTGCTTTACCTTTGAAAGAAGATTTGAATAGTATCTCTGCTAACTCATTTCACACTATGACCAAGGCAGTATTAGCAAGGTGTTTCCCTCTCTCTGTATGAGGATCCAGAACCTCAGCCAGCTCAGTTTACACCAGTCGAGAACCTGACCCTGAATGTGCTAGAGAGCTGTGCAGTGTAAAGCTTGCCTACATCTGGACAGTCACACTATTCAGTCTGATGCAGTTCATCAGGGGCTGGTGGAAGGAGTGGAGTGAAAATGGTCCCCTCCTTACGTCTGTGCTTCTACTCACACAAGCACATAGCGGTGTCCCATGAAGTTCCTGCTGCTGGGTCACTGGGGGCGTATTCCAGGGATTTCCCTACATCTACACCTCCCCTGAATTTCCCTAATACCCCCACAGTGGTCAAATAGTTACATGCAGTGTTGCCAATGTAGTGACTGGTTGGAAATTTGAATTGAAATCAAAACATTAATACACACTTCAAAAGCATATATAGTATGTGATAAAATACATGTACCTGAAAAAACATAATAGGTTTGAAAAGTATGGACAAAGACTAGCTTCCTCACACAGCTGTTGTATTTTCTGACAATGTAAATGCATTCATTCTGGCGATGTTGGCCAACATAAAATTTCAAATTATGCTTTGTAAACAAGGTCTGAATGAGCTCTCCCCTGACAGCTAGTGATGAGCTGGGGGGCTGCAGGGAAAGGCTTCAGGACCAGACTATATTTACATGTATACTCCTATCCTGCCTCAGGCATCCAGCAGACAGAGTTGTGTAGCGCAAGTGATCAGTTTTGGCTGGTGCTGGGTTACAAATCACTTGAATGCAGGGATAATGAAATAGTGTTATCCTCACTGTATGAGTAAAGGGCAGCAGAACTCTGTCTAGCCTGTCCTGATTGACGGGTTCCTCCTCAGTGCTTAATTTTTGCCAAGTCTGAGCCCCAGCACCTCTAGGCTTGGCAGTTCATGGCCCCGGCACCTCTGGGCTTGTCACATCAGTTACAAAAGTAAAAAACCTGCTTCAGCCTGGCACTTCTTTCATTACAAATTAAGCACTGGCCACCCTCAGCTGAACTGCACTTGCTAAGCAAGGGGTTTGGATGGCAGAGCTCAGTGGGGAGAGGGTGG
>NC_133775.1:65909752-66015080 GCF_003597395.2 Chelonoidis abingdonii | reverse complement strand
TGGGGGTGGGGGTGGGGGTGGGTAGGTATGTAGGTACGTACGTACGTACGTATGTATGTACGTACGGGGACAAGTGTTTTTGCTTCGTGGTGTGGGCTCTGCCTATGAGTCCCAGGTGCTATTTGACCTGCCCCCTCCCCTATTTAAAGAGCTGATTAGGCTCCACTGAGAGGGTTGGTTTTTTTTGCTTTATTAGGTAATTGCTAGAGCTGAAATCACTGATAATCAGGTCTAAGTGCTTAGATCTGCTGCAAGACAGAGTTTCTGTGGAAGACCCTGCCCAGCTTGCACTAGCAGTGAGGTTCCCCCACTGAGAGCTGAAATCACTGAGAGCTGGGTGGAACCTCAAGACACCAACTCTCAGATAGGGCCGGATTAACTTTTCGTGGGCCCGGTGCCAAACATATTTGTGGGCCTCCCTGGGGAATGAAGAGGCCAGGGGCAAGAGCACAGCGGGCAGGGTGGATTTGATTTATATCACTAGTTAGGAAGACTCAATTTAATCATGGGTTTCTACATTTCAACATTCTTGTTGGTTGTTATAACCTTAAAACATATTCTTCACAACTCAGAGATGTAGGTTTCATTTTTAGAAGGTACACATGATACATTTTTAAACTGTGATTAATTCAGAAAACTTTTCAGATGAGTTTTACAGCTCTATCAGAAAATGAATGATTGCTTGGTTATTTCATTTCCCAAAGGTAATGAAAACAGATATTTATGAAGTCATTGGGAGGTGAACTATCTCCAGTTCAAGAGGTAATCATTAATATTTGGAGGATTTTCTTGCTAGGCTGTATTAGGAGGAGAACATCACCAGATAGACATTTAAATTGTTTTATTTAACTAAAACAACGTTATGTATTCTGGATTTTTTTCTTCAACAGCAAACATAATATTTTAACAAAAAACATGTCCCTCACTTCTCACATTTATCTCTAGACTTCTCCTTGTCCAGCTCTATTCCGCTCCCAACAATCTTCTAATCATTGAACTTTTTGAAACTTTTCACTTTTAAAGCGAGCTAAAGGGTTGATCCTGTGTACACAAATGTGCAAAGGGACAGTAGAGTTGAGGTCTGTTATTTCTCACTGCTATACATTATTTATTTATTTAAACACATTTTTCTGGAAACCAGCATGTTATCTCTTGAGACATAAATCCACAGTTTGAGAACTGCAAAACTAAGCATCTCTGATGGTATCTTCTAGACTGAGCACTGAGTCCCATTGGGTAGATAGAAAAAATAACCTAAATAATCTATACAGAAGTCCATGGAATCCCATAAGACTGGGTCCCTAAGCGTGTAGAACAGTGGAATGAAATTGTTTTTAATTGTTCACTTTATTAATGTAACTTCATAAGTAAAGTTTTATGAATGAAACATTCATTCAAAAAACTGGTTACCCCAATAACGGGCTAATTGACAATTAAGATGCTTGTTAAGAGCCACAGCTGTTCAGCCAGTTGCCCTTGTAAGTTTCACTGTCAATCCAATTCCTGCTTAAATCACTGAGGGTATGTCTACACCACCCGCCAGTCTGGCGGGTAGTGATTTATCTATTGGGGATTGATGTATCATGTCTAGTGTAGATGCGAAAAAATCAATCCCCAATCGCTCTGGCGTCGACTCCGGAACTCCATTGTGCACGAGAGGCAGAAGTGGAGTTGACGGGGAAGTGGCAGCGGTTGGCTCGCAGCCGTCCTCACAGCCAGGTAAATCAACCTAAGATATGCTGACTCCCACGTGGAAGCGTGGAAAGCAAAGAGCAGCTACAGGGAAATCAATGGGCTATTCCACATCTAGGCATGCTTGCAGGCAGCCATAGACCCCTGCTCCCAAAACATTTGCATCCTTATAATAAAAGCTTCTTACCAGGAACAGGCTCCTCTTCTGGTTCCTCACTACCAAGTTCCAGTGGCTGCGACTGGCTAGCTTCTTCCTGGCTGGAAAATAGCTCCTGGCTGCATGACTCCTAGGAGTCTCCAAACACCTCAGTAACCTCCCTCTCGGGTTCCTCTACACCCTCCCCCTCCTCTCCAGGCTCTGAGCCCAGGGCAGTGGAGTGCGAAGCAATGACCAGAGAGGCTGAAGAGGTATGCTGGGATACCTCCTAATACCCTGGAGGACAATTACAGTGCTGGTGAGTGTCCACACCTGATGACCAGCGCTGCAGCAGCAGCTCTGGTCTCGCTACACCCGTAGCAGACCCAGGTGTACAGCCAGCGCTGCAAACAGGGAGTTGCAGCACTGGCTGAGATTTTAAGTGTGGACACCTGCTAAGTTGCAGCGCTGTAACCCCCTCACCAGCGCTGCAACTAGCAAGTGTAGCCGTGGCCTAAATGTTCAACGCCAAGGAACAGATGGGGTAGAGAACTGAATTTCCACGGCCTCCCTCATAAAATATTTTACCACTTTGTCTTTAGTAATTATCCTTTTGAGGGGAAAACCAGGCACTTCTCTCGTTTTGCAAAGTCCTGTGACCTCTTTCGGCTAAAGAAAACTTGTGAGTGCTGGTGATGCAATAGCTCTTTACTGCTCTCCCTCTTATAGCGGTGGGGGATGAGTAAAGGTGGGGGAGCAGCGTTAAGGCCCTCCTGACCCCGAAAGCCTGCACACTTGATGGGACAGCAGGTGCTGTTGAAAGGGGCATTTCCCTCTCTAGTGTTAAGCCGCCTGATGCTCCCAGGACTTGGAGGGACAGTGTGGCTGCTATTCTAGCCCAGGCTGGAGCTGGGAGGAAGGACATGGATGTTGCTGTGCAAGGTCCCTCACCCCCGTTAGGAGTTGAAGCAAGGACGGGGCACCAGGGGCAAGGAATGGGGAAGTGGAAGGGGGGAGCTGAGGAGAGAGGGGGCCCTGGGCCGAGCAGGGGATGCAGGGGGAGGAAGACGGGGATGAAGATCTTGGAAAAGGGGGCAGCCTGTAAAAAAACTGTTTCCTTCTGGGAAAGCGGCAGCAGTGGAACACTGACCAAGGACAACAAGGATGAGTGGGGTGCAATGGAGAAATAAGAGAGGGGCATGTTAAAGGAACATTTGTTTATTGGAGTACATTTTAGTGACTTTGCTCCAGAATGCTAGATTTGTGACTGGGAAACAAACATAAATATACATTTCCTAATGGACCAAGATTTTTAAAATGCATTATTTGCCATTGTTGTTATCTTGAGAGGTCGTTATCTTGGGGAGTTTCTGTATTAAACATTTTTATCATATTATAATTACTTTTTAAATAAGAAAAGCCATACTGGGTCAGACCAATGGTCCATCTAGCCCAGTATCCTGTCTTCTGATAGTGGCCAATGCCAGGTGCTTCAAAGGAATTGAACAGAACAGAGCAATTATTGAGTGAGCCATCACCTGTTGTTCACTCCCAGCTTCTGGCAAACAGAGGCTAGGGATACTCAGACCATGATGTTGCATCCCTGTCCATCCTGCTAATAGCCATTGATGGACCTATCCTCCATTAACTTATCTAGTTCTTTTTTGAACCCTGTTATAGTTTTGGCCTTCACAACATCCCTTGGTAAAAAGTTCCACAGATGGACTGTGCACTGTGTGAAAAAATACTTCCTTTTGTTTGTTTTTGAACTGCTGTGTATAGGGTGACCAGACAGCAAATGTGAAAAATCGGGATGGGAGTGGGGGGTAATGGGAGCCTATATAAGAAAAAGACCCAAAAATTGGGACCGTCCCTATAAAATTGGGACATCTGGTCACTCTAGCTGTGTATTAATTTCATTTGGTGACCCCTAGCCCTTCTGTTATGAGAACGAGTAAATAACACTTCCTTATGTACTTTCTCTACACCAGTCATGATTTTATAGACCTCCATCATATCCCCTCTTCATCATCTCTTTTCCAAGATGAAAAATCCCAGTCCTCATATGGAAGCTGTTCCATACTCCTAATCATTTTAGTTGCCCTTCTCTGTACTTTTCCCTCTTCCAATATATCTTTCTTTGAGATGGGGCAACCGGAACTACATGCAGTATTCAAGATGTGGGTGTACCATGGATTTGTATAGTAAAAGTGGAGGAGCTTGGTTTGCCAGACTGATCAGCAAACCAGTTCTGACAACTTATGTGAAAAGGCAGAAAAATACCAAGCCTCTGGACGGCATCAATATGCAGAAAACCTTATAAGCCAGTCACTGTGAAAGCCAATTTTGGAAGTACCTAATAAGGCTATTAATGCTGGAGAGACAACACAGTTTATGCCAGTAGTGGGCAACCTGCAGCTGGCAGGCTGCATGCAGCCCATCAGGGTAATCTGACTGCAGGCCGTGAGACATTTTGCTGATGTTGACTATCCACAGGCATGGCCCCCCGCAGCTCCCAGTGGTCAATGGGCCAATGAGCTCTGTTCCTGGCCAATGGGTGCTGCGGGAAACTTGAATTTGAAATGTTCCTCCTATTCCAGTGCTGAGCTGCTTCTGAACAGAGACTGCCTGAACGTACCAAACTGTGTGGACTTCTTTTAAAAAGTGCTTCTCTTCTGAAAAAAGCGACACCTTCTTATTCAACAGATGTCCCTCCTATGCGTATTCCGAGTTGGGACTGCCTCCTTTACTGACCAAAATGCATGAGAAGAGTCAACACAGACCAAAATACACGTATGCCATTGTTTACTCTTACAACAGAGCCAACTCTGGTGACCTGGATTTGAGACTAGCGAATGTGTCATCACCAGAATTGTTAAAAAGTACCAATAGCAGAGTCTTTAGCATTTGTGTTGCATAAGGTAGAAAGAAGCCAGCGGGCAGGTAGGAAGTAAATCTTATAGACTTGTAAACTGAGCAGCTTTGATCTTAAAGCATTCAGGGTCTGTAGATATGGAGCCCCATAATGCCCTCTGACAGTCATTTTTCAGAGCAGAATCTTTGGGTGTGATCCAAAGCCCATTGATATCAATGGAAGACTCCTACTGACTTCACCAAGCACTGGATAAGCAACATGTGCATATGTCCACAGTTAGAGCTGCATATCCTGAGTGCCACTAAACCCATAGTGAGAGGCGGTGGAGGGGGAGCTCCAGCTATACTGGCTCTTTTTCACCCACAGGGAGCCTGAAGGAGTTGGAGAAAGGCAAAAAAGTCCCCAACACACACACACCTCTTTTCTTTTCATGACCCACCTCCTGGTACCAATCCTTTCCTCCCACTGCTAGATGCTAGAAACCCCAATGCCATCTGTCCCCTTGTTTGGGGGTGCCTGTGAGGAGCCCGGAGCAGCAAGTGCTCTACATGCATTGCTCCTATTGCTGCAGAAACTGAAGTACAGAGGAGTTAAGTGACTTGTCAAAGCCATCAAATGAACCAGTGGTAGCTGGGGATTTACTTGGTTTCCTGCCCCTGGGGATGTCCTGTAACGGATAGACCACACTGCATCATCCTCTGGGAATGCCCAGAAGTTGTAGTGTTTGCAGCCTATCCTAGACACCAATCTCATGTGCTAGCAGTCAACGTAAAACACACATCCTTTCTGTCTGCTCCTCCTCTCCTTCTGCCTTCCATCTCCTCCCCTTTCATCCAGCCTCAGGGAGCATATAATGCTGGTCTGCGATCCCAAAGCCATGTTTCCTGTTGACAGATTGGGACTGCCTGAAACTTGCTGGCTAGCTGAGTTTAGCAGTTAGGTTTCACTTTAACAACCATAATAGTAAAAGAGCTTATTGCCAAGGGAGGCTGGCAGGACAGGTTTCCTAAAATGTTAATAATTAAAGAAGGTGGCACCGGATGTCAGCTGGTGATACAAGTTCAACAGCAACTGAGCTGGGAAAGAACCTAATTCAAAGTTTCCTAGCCCAGATTCTTTGCCACATGCTGATAAACTGAAATCTCTGCTAGTCATGAAAATGGGGAGGGGAGAGGCTACATGACACTGAGCCCAAATTTTTCTCTTACTTCCTCTAAGCAAAGGTATGAGAGTGAAACAGCTGCATGAACCGGGGAATGACGTTTTTCTCCTGTGTGTGTGTTTGCAAATGAATTCAGTGAGGTACAGAGAGCTTTTATGTCGCACACACCTAAAGCAGGGTCCAGTGTAACTCCAGGAACGAATCACCATTTTGGAGGAAGGATGTCGTTGCTAACAATTCACTGTCCTCAGCCCTTCAACTGAAGTATGAAAACTCACAATACACAATCTCTGAGACACCCAAGAAGTTCTTCGCCAAATCAGAGAAGGCCAGACCAGCCATTCCTGATATTTACCAAGTACAAAACAATGAGGAAAAAAGAATACTTGGAAAACTCTACATCTTTCAGAACTCGCCACCGATATGCTGCAGTTTAACGACCAGTTTTATTGGGATGGAGGTAGGAATTACTAAATGAAATCCTCTGGCCTGTTACGTCGGAGGCCAGACTGTTTTCGAGCTACACAGAGATCTTCTGCAGATCTGGGAAAGGTACTCAGAGAGTCACAGCTAAATACAGGGTGGAACAGTTGGTTAGCATAAATAGTTAGCACACATTTTAAGGCATCATTCATGTGAAGTGACCCTTTAATACCCCTATAGCCATAAAACACAAGGGGGCTTAGGGTGTTGCAGATTGTTGGAATAAGGCATAAAGCCAGTGTCTTTTTTAAGACCATGATTTTTAGTGTCTAGCAAAGTTCATACTTGTCACATGTGGTGTACCTCGTCCAGTCCCCTAAATTCCCCAGTAACAATTATGTGGGTGAAACCAGACAATAGCTGTGCTCTCACATGAATCTGCACAGAAAAATAACAAAAGACAAAACACTTCATCACCTGGGCATGAACACTTTTCACAGAGTGATCCCTCTATAACTGACCTGCACAGCACTTTCAAAAAAGGAGGCTGGGAGCTGACATGCATAACTTGATAGACACTAAAAATCATGGTCTTAATAAAGACACTGGATTTATGCCTTATTACAACAATCTGTAACCCACTAACCTCCCTTTTTGTCCTATAACTACAGGGGTGTTAACAGGCCACTTCATCTTGAATGTCCTTTATAAGATTTACAAACTATTTATGCTAAACTATCTGTTTGACCTGGTATTTAGCTGTGACACTCAGAGTACCTTTCCCAGACCTGAAGAAGAACTCTGTGTGGCTGGAAAGCTTGTCTTTCTCACTGACAGAAATTGGGTCAGTAAATGTTATTCCCTCCCCAACCTTGTCTCTGTAATATCCTGGGGCCGACACAGCTATGACAACATGGCATAAACAGATTTCAAGCAGGTAGGCTCCTTTGGCCATTGAATCTGTCTCCATGTGTTCAGTCTGACGTATGTGGCACAGCAATTGGGAAGAAGGTAGGCAGAGAAGGTTAGGGACACTGGATTGGTTTACTTAGTTGTGAGATAAGATAAGCAGAGACCCTGTCTACAGAGTTCACCACATAAGGGATAAAAATAATCATTAGTCATCTTCCTGTGTCAGAACTTAGATACCCAGATTCACTGTTGTGTGTCAGCCCATGGGGCAGGCAAAAGACCTCCTGGGAAATACCCCAAGCTCAGGTACAAGATCACCCGTGCCATGTCCACAGAAACCCTGGTGCAGGGGACATTCTGAGGGCAAAGCCAGAAGCAGGGGTGGGCAGATCAGGAATGGAAGAGGTGTGGCTGCGGTAAGCCTGCATCCCAGGGATCCTGTTCCCCTACAACTCACTTTAGGGATGACTGAAGCAAGGGTGCAACTTAGTCTCTGGGCTGCAAGGGCTTCTACTGTCCCTGAATAGGAGATGCACAAACTGCTGTCCCGGTGTTCTTTTGCAGGGACGAATCTAGTGCGTATCTTCAGCCCACACCAACCCCAACAATTGAACCAGACCCCATACTCCTATCTGCTAGGAAGAAGGGGAGAGAGAGAAAAACAGAGACTGATAGATTTAATGACTTTACTTTTTGGGAGGGGCTCAGGTTCTGAAGTAACAGGCATCATGTACAATCTTATATGGACAACTGTTTGAGGCTGGGTAGGATGAGTGGGAACTTCTCTTTGTGGTGAGTACGAGAAAGAGGTGCCAGTTCTGAAACAACATGGGCCCCATATTGTAGAGTCTGAGCACCTCATCTTTGTTTCAAATGTATTTTCCATCGTCACACCTGTATGAGGCAGGAAAGTACAAAGATCCCCATTGTAAAGATGGAGAACCACCTATGGAACAGCTCATCGCATGGAAATAACAGCTACAAAGGGACAGTCAGGCCTGGGCTACACACAGGTTTTGTACCAGTATAACTATGTTGGTTAGAAGCTGTGTACCTATTGGGTTTCCGAGAACTGGGTGGGCAGAAGCCCGCCCACTGCTAATAGATCCCCCCCCAGCCTAAGGGGAGGACCCACAGGACCGCAGAAGCCCACTGATTACGGGGGACAACTAATAAAAGAACAGGGACGGGAGTGCGGTAAGGGAGTGTGTAGTAGGGTGGTTACCTGCTCCTACCCAGAGGGGTTAAAACAGCCCTGGAGGAGGGCTGTGGAAGGGCAAGATGCCTGGGCTGATTGGGAGGAAGCAGGCTTAGATGGGGCCACGCCCCAATCAGGGCCCAGCTGGCCCTATAAAGGCTTAAGCCAGGCATTCAAGCAGACAGTCTCTCTCTGTGTTCAGAGAGAGAAAAGCCTGGTTGCAGGGAGCTTAACCAGGTGTCTGGAGTGGAGCAGGGCTGGGGAAAGGCCAAGGGATCCAGGGAGGTCTGGCCTAGGAAAGCTGCAGGCTTGGTAAAGCCTATTAGGTACTGGGTTGCAGGGGCAACCCATGGGTAGCTTGAGGCAGCAGGTCCAAACCCTCCTTGCCAGTGATAAGTGGCTTTTACACTGCAGTCTGCCCCAGGGAGTGGGGGCTAGATGAGGACTGGCAGTAGCCCAGACTGAGGCAAGGTGGGGATAGTGGGTGGGGGTTCCTGGGGAGGGGACACCCTGAGACTGAGAGGTGTATGGCCAGGGGGCTACATCCCAGATAATGGAGCACCATGTCCAGGAGGGACATGGGGGGGGAGGGGGCAAGCGGTAGTGAAACACTGGCCTGCAGAGGGTGCTCCAGTGGCTGGAGAGCTTATTCCTGAGATGACCAGCAGGAGGCGCTGCCGGGGTGAGTGCAGCATTGCTACAGGGTGATTCCCTGCCTTTCTCCCCACCTCCCCTCCCTCAAATAAAAGGTAGTTTGGAAGCAGGTACACTAATATGAAAGTGTCTTATACCAGTATATCTTATTCCCTTTCCCACCCAGGAATAACTGTTGATAGGCCAAATTTATCTTTGACCTAGGGCCTGTTGGTAAACCAAACTCCCGAGAAGCTTTAAAAATGCTGTTAAATAATTGCAAGACACAAGAAATGTCAGTTTGCACAAGATAACATCTCACATGATGCCCTGTCATTTAGCTTAGTAAGCGATTTTTCACCGAACATACTGATCACAAGACTAACAGACACTAAGCTGACAAATGTAATGTATTAATTGGAAATGTGTATCTCTGTGTATAGCTGGGATAAACAATGAATAAGTGCCCAGCGCTGATCTTGCAGTTTGAAGTTTATGAAATACAACGAGAAGTTAGGAAATGTGCTAAAAATAAGGATAAGGCTGCATATGAAAAGAGGAACCAGCCTAAAGCAAAACTATAAACAAGGTACCTTTAATAAAGTTCAGCAGAAGGCAAAGAGTTGAATCAGACAGCCCTGTGAGATTTGTCAATGGCTGCAAGCTTTGCTATCCCATACTTGATCACGTAAGTGTCTTTCTGTTATGTACTGTAATGATGATTAATAAATACCAATCAGACTTGGGTACTTGCGGTCTCTCTCTACTTGTTAAAAAGCCGAATCTTGTTTTGGTAACAGTATAGTGTTAGTATACTTGTGTTAGTATAGCCTTTATGGCTATGTTTACACTGCATAGTTAGACCAGGTGATTGGCACCTGGTTTGCCCATCTTTGATGCGAGTGTTCCCACTGCAAAGCCAGACCAGCGTTACTGTGTCTTACTGCTTCTGCACTCAGCCAGGAGTATCTAGGGGCATATCCCAGGGTTCCCTGTGCTGAAACACTCTGGGATTCTTTCCCAGTCAATCATGGGAGAACTTGTCGATACTTTGGGAGGAATTGTGGGAAGTCTTTGGAGGACTATTGGCACTTGAGAGGAATTTTGCCTGTGTCCTCACTACAAAGTGGGTTCCAGCCCAAGATACAGGAGAGCCAGGGCTCTAATCCACACCCTCAGCTGGGTCAGCTAGCCTGGGCTTAAAGCACTTGCAAATCTGGAGCAGAGGTTTTCTATGTGCATGGTAGGGAGTTTGGACTAAAACCTGCATAAGAGCCCAGGTTAACTACAGTGTAGATGTACCCTGTACTGGTATAAGAGCATCCAACTTGGGGGTGTTGTAATGCTTGAACTATGCCAGTATCATTACAGTGGTACAACTTCTGTGTGTAAGGAGGACTTGAAAGATGTTTGGAATTTAGCTTGGTGGGCTGCCTAAACATTGTGTCACTTTCTACCACTCACAGCCAGGTGAGGAGCTTTGCAGAAAACACAAGCAAAGGAGCCAGATATTTTATGATCACACTAATAACAAAGTGTATTTCCAGGCAACCATTCCCATAGTATTCAGAGGTTTTATCCCAAGGGCTTGTTGACACACAGCTTTTAAACTGATGTAACTAAATTACTTAAACTGGCAAAAACTAAACTGGTGTAACTCCCTCATATGGATTATCATAAACTGGGTTAAGAGTGTCTTAAATCAGTTTTTATTGTTGGCTAGTAATTGGTGCAAAAACTATGAGTAAGCCAGTCCAAGGTGCAAAGGATTTTAAAGAGCTCCATTACAGCCTGTCAGCTCGGGTGAAAGAACTGCACCGTGCATGTATTTTAGAGGTTGCAGATATAAGAAACACTCCTTTATGGACCAGAAAAAAGGACAGTGTAGTGTTTGTGGGAGGAGAAAAGGCTTCAGCCATGGCTTCTTCCTCCAAAGGGACATGGGTTGGGCAGAAGGGAAAGAACAGTCCAGGCAGGAGCAGAAGGAGCTAATGACAGCATAGTTCCTATTGAGGGAATTCTGCCGGCGGAGAAGGACTAAAGGAGAAGGGGCCAAGGGTACACCATCAAGGACCAGAGGGTGGGGGACTCTCCCTGCTAGGACCTTGGCAATCCCCAGCCTAGTTTCCATTGCAGGGTTTCCCAAGCCATACCCCCTCCCTCCAGTGGTAGTATTGAAACCTCTCTGCTAAGGATGAAAATGGAGCTCCAGCAACATGACCCATTACAAGGAATGATGAAGTATTTGGTAGCAGAGTCAGCTCATGAGCCTCTGTATAAAAATGACCTGTATTGTACAGAGACTACAGCAGCTGCTGCTAAGTTAGCAAGAAAGTGCAACAATCCCATGTAACAGACTACAAGCTTTTTGGTTTGTCTTCTCCTCTTGGCCCCACTAGAAAGCTATTTATAAATAATAGGTGAATTTGCTGTTTGTAACTATGTTGAACTGCTTTATTTGTTTATCTGCCCATATGTGTTGTATACGCTCTCTGTGTGTACATGAGCTGTATCCTGGGAGTAACTATGCATATAGACACAAACGTAGGTGACAACACCTAGAGCTAAGGTTGCCCAACGCTTTCCATCATAGGACCCCATTTCAGTTACTTATAACTTTGGCAAACTGCTGGATGTCTGCCTCAGTCTGAACTTTTATGGAAAACTTCTGCTAAAATGATTCTGTTATTTCCAAGAATGAGATTAGAGATAAACAGGGCCGGCTCTAGCAATTTTGCTGCTCCAAGCACGGCGGCACGCCATGAGAGGGGTGCTCCGCTGCTTGCCAGTCCCGCGGCTCCGGTGGACCTCCCACAGGTGTGCCTGCGGATGCTTCACTGGAGCTGTGGGACCAGCGGACCCTCCACAGGCACGCCTGCGGCAGGTCCACCAGAGCTGCCTGCCGCCCTCCCGGCAACTGGCAGAGCGCCCCCCGCGGCATGCCGCCCTAAGCATGTGCTTAGCGCGCTGTGGCCTGGAGCCGGCCCTGGAGATAAAACATTGTTTTGCCCAAGTTAAAAAATATTCTTACAGCTGTTTCTGTGAGAAGCTCTAGTGCACCCATGCTTTTCAGTCTGGAGTTGAAATTTGGCAGGGCATTGCCCTGGTGTCAGGGAAGTGCCTTTTGCTGTTCCTTAAAAATTTGCCAAAATTTGTGCAAGTTATAGGCTTCTGAGACATTTCAGTTTGCACATGCTCAATAGAGACTTGTTAGAGTTTAGCAGCTAGTTACTTCCAAAATTCCATCTGCACTGAACATGCTCCCTCCCTTCACAGCTCCTACCTGTGCAATCTTAATTTGGCCCCTGTGTGTATATGCATTATGATACTTTCTTTAATTACAGCATCATATGCTTTTTTTTCCACCAGATCCCTGTCACAAGATGGACAATGCTAGGGAATAAATCAGGGCTGTGTAGAGAAGGAGACTGTCTTCTAAAGGACCCCTGCTTCATTTGTTATAGAGTTTAGAAGGTATGTAGTGAATGATGAAGCAGGGAATAGCAGGAAGAGAGAGGCTGGTCTCAGGGTTAAGGCAGTTGAATACTGGCCTGGAGAATTTGATTCTGTCCCTGTCTCTGCCATAGAATTTGTATGTGATGTTTGGTAAGTCACTTCCCACATTGTCACCGCTGGCTGCTGTGCGTCCCTCATTTTCTAGGTCTGTAGCATGAAATCCTGAGACCTGATTTGCTGAAGTGCTGAGCACTCACAACTACCACTGAGGGCAATGAGAGCTGTGTTCTGAACAGGCCCAATCAGTTCACTGTTGGCAATTCTGGCTTTAATCTCTGTGCTTCATTTCCCCACATGTAAAATGGAGATAACACCAACTCACATTTATTAATGTTTGCAAAGAACTAAGACACTACTAAGAGAGGATGATGGAAAAGTTCATGAGTAAATTAAAAATTCTGTATTCAGGACAGGATTTGGATGGTGTGCAGCAAGTAGGGCAAGAACCCATGCATTGAATGAGAAGGATAAAATAAAACACTGAATAGCTACCCATACTGCGAGCAGTGCCTATCATGCACTGAATGAGGCAGGGATCCTGTGGAAAAAAAATTTGTGCTCATGTAATTAGACTGTAACATAATGAATGCTTCTAGGGGGCCAAGTTAAGGTTGCATGGATTGATAGACCTGTGCTCCAAAAACTTCTCTAATTCTCATTTGAACCCTGTTACAGTCTTTGCTTCACAACATCCCCTGGCAAGGAGTTCCACAGCTTGACTGTGTTGGGTGAAGTACTTCCTGGTAGTTGATTTAAACCTGCTGCCAGTTAATTCCACTGGGTGACCCCTGGTTCTTGTGTTAATAGGGAGTACAACACTGCTGTTTTCCCAAGCTCAGATTTCTCCTGGGCGAGCCAGGCCAGAATTCAGGCACTGGGAGTTCAAATACTTGGAACAGTGCCACTCAAGTTCCAAAGTTTCACTTTTGAGGCTAGAGAAGAGGCAGAGCAGGGCTTGCTGCCAGCTGCTGATGCAAGGGAGCATGCTGATTCAAGAGGCTTTGCAAATGCGTAGATAAAGAAGGGTTTTGATGAAAAGGAACTGGTGATGCAAGCGTATTGGCGTCTGCAAAGGGGAGAACCCCTGCCAAGAGTTTCCACACTCCAGGTATTCTTTTGATTTCCTGCTAAGCTGGGAACTCTGCCAGCCATGGAAGAGGGAAGGAAGATACCAGAGTCTCAGTAAACATACAGCAATCTGCTTTCTTAAAGCAGCAGGGAGGGAAAGTGAAACAGCTGAACAGGATGAAATTAGAGTTGTTCTGTTTTTCCCTCTACTAGTCTCTCACCTTTCTGTTGCATAGTGTTTTGTGTGTTTACTGGCATCAACCCAAATGCCTCCAGAAGGGCTATGTGTACTATGATTTCACATTAAAAAGGAATTTTGGTATTGGTCTTTGCTAAATTAAAAAAGTCAACTACATAGTTTCATGATCATTCCATACATGGGTGTCTAGCATCTACACTTGATTCACAAGGTTTACTTTTATTATTAGAGGGGCAGCCATGTTAGTCTGTATCCACAAAAATGAGGAGTCCAGTGGCATCTTAAAGACTAACAGATTTATTTGGGGCATAAGCTTTTGTGGGTAAAAAACAACCTCTTCAGATGCATGGAGTGAAAATGACGGTATATAGAAATACTGGCACATGAAAAAGAAGTTACCTTACAAGTGGAGAACCAGTGATAACAAGGCCAATTCAGTCAGGGTGGATGTGGTCCACTCTCAATAATGGAGGAGGAGGCGTCAATAACAAGAGAGGGAAAATTGCTGCTGTAGTGAACTAGCCACTCCCAGTCCCTATTCAACCCCAAATTAATGGTGTTAAGTTTGCAAATTAATTGTAGTTCTGCAGTTTCTCTTTGAAGTCTGTTTTTTGAAGTTTTTTTGTTGAAGGATGGCTACTTTTAAACCTGTTATTGAACATCCAAGGAGATTGAAGTGTTCTTCTACTGGCTTTTGTATGTTACCATTCCTGATGTCCGATTTGTGTCCCTTTATTCTTTTACATAGAGACTGTCCCATTTGGCCAATGTACATGGCAGAGGGGCATTGCTGGCACATGATGGCATATATCACATTAGCAAATGTGCAGGTAAATGAGCCCCTGATATTGTGGCTGATGTGGCTGGGTCCTATGATGGTGTCACTAGAGTAGCTATGGGGACAGAGTAGGCAGCGGGGTTTGTTACCAGGATTGGTTCCTGGGTTAGTGTTTCCATGGTGTAGTGCGTAGTTGCTGGTGAGTATTTGCTTGAGGTTGGGGGGCTGTCTATAAGCAAGGACTGGCTTGTCTCCCAAGGCCTGTGAAAGTGAGGGATCATTTTCCCAGATAGGTTGTAGATCATTGATGTGCTGGAGCACATCAAGCATTCTTAAAACTACAATACCTACTCGGGGAAGTGAGGAAACAGATTGACAGAGTGAGATGGGTACCCAGAAGTCACCTACTACAGGACAGGCCCAACAAGGAAAATTACAGAACACCACTGGCCATCATGTACAACTTTCAGCTAAAATCTCTTCAGCACATCATCAACGATCTACAACCTGTTCTGGAAAATGACGTCTCACTCTCACAGACCTTGGGAGGCAGGCCAGTCCTCACTTACTCTCTCTCAACCCTCTGCAACTCCTGATCCAGCAGCCTCATTTTCACCTGCTAGGACACCCACTTAACACCACTATAATTTAGCCAGAAATGCTGGGAGTCCATTTTGATGGGACAGAATTTAGGACACTAATTAGGGAGCTTTGTATTACTTGAATGAGTTTTGTGGTCTTACCAGGTGCTGTCCAAGAGCTGAAATTGCAGAGCTCACCACATACCTGAGCTCTCTGACTGCAGTTCATTGGCTAGCCAAGCTGCCTTAATCGGTCGTTCCTCTATGGTTCAGAGAGTGAACTCCCCCTTGGTTGAGTGCAGAGGTTTCAATGTGGTCTCATGTGAAATTCTTCAAAGTAGTGTTCCACACAGGTAAAATGCCTGTTGGATATTCTGAGTTCAAGGGGAAAGTTCACAGCAAAGGTGCATTGTAGTCAAGATTTTCTAAAGCACTCAGAGATTTAGGGAACTTTCTGAAAATCAGGCCCAGGTTGGCCACCCAAAATCACTAGGCACTTGTAAAAATCTTGTCCTGGGGGAGGAGGGTAATTTCAATGGCATTATACTGACATAAAACTGGAGCAAAGCAGGGATGAATCAGGCCTTGAGTGCATGATGGCATGAAATGCCTGATACCTCCCAGCACTCCTGTAACCAAGAGCCCCTGATGTGTAAACCCCTCCTAGGGGACGGCTATCCCAGCCAGTGTCCCAGCACTGTTGCAATATCTCAGCAGCCCACTCCCCTGCTTCACTCAGCCTCAGTCAGACATTCTCAGTTCTGGTTCCTCCAAGGGAGAGAGGCAGCCAGTAGGGAGCAGAGAAGCTGTTGGTGATGAATAGCTGGAAAAGAGCTGCTGGAATGCAGACAAAACCACAGAGGTCAGTCCTGTTGGGTAGAAGAGAGGTGAAGTGTAAGAGAAGGAAGACATAACTGGGGGAGATGGAAAGGGGTCATCCCATGGGGGACCCATTGGGACAGATAGAGCAAGGGGATGTCATGGTGGGAGAAGGTAGAGGGACAATTTTTCCTCAGGTGTATTTCAAATAAGTGAGGGACCCGGGGGGCATTGGAGGGTGTAATGTGCCTTTGGAGAAAGGGCCTAGGTTGCATAGATGACCCTTTGATGCCTATTGCAGCTTTCGTTTGAGAATGTGGTGGGTTGGGATTAGTCAGTATCAGGGAGGGGTGAAGTGTAAGTTTTAGGAAGGTGGGGGAGAAAACTCTGAGCCATAGAGCTGGCCAGTTTCTCTTGAGCAGGAAAGAGAAGGGTGGGGGGAAAGGCACTTTGCCCTCTCCTGCATGTTCGGTTCTCACATTTCTTCTCTTTTGCCTCCCATTTGCTGGAGCACACCATGACTGGTGAGTGCTATTTAAGCACTTTATTTTCTGTGTCCTTTTCTCACCTCTTCCCTTTTCTGTCATGATGCCAATGAACAGGAGCCAAGCTGCAAGTGATCAGAAACCATAAGAGGAAGAAACCTCTCCAAAACAACAGCACAAAGACAGAATCAGTGGCATGTGGTTGGGATGTGGCCATGTTGTGATGAGGCCTGGGAACATGACTGTCTTGATAGGATAGACAGTTATCCAGTCTTGGGGGTGGGAGGACCACCTAGGCCTCTTCTAAGTGCTCAAAGTCTTTATGGCCTGCTGATGTTTCCCAAATGGTCAGAGATGAGCCTGATCTATATTCGGCTCCGGGGTTGCATCCACGTTTGCTGGGGTCCACTTTACACCTTGTAAAGTGAGAGGCTGGCACTGAGACAGTCAAATCCAAGCTTCTCAAAGTGGGTGGGGGCTTCCCAAGGGAGGGGAGAGGGTAGGGAATGTTAGATCAGAGGGTCTGGTTTGGACTGATCTTTGCAATTATTGCTTTTTTAACTGATCTGAGTCCACTGGCCATATAACACTCACGCTGAAGCTCATTCCAGTGGCCCCACATGATGAGAAAGCTGTTGCTCTGTCAGCTTTCCCAAAGGAAGATGGTGACCTATCACATCTAAAAGAGTAGTGTCTGGAAGCTTTGCCCCTTCCCCCGTCTCCTGTGTGGGAGGAGAAAGGTCGATGTGGAATTTCCTCCTGTCCTGCAGCTCACAGTGCTGCAATATGAGGTATTAGCAGAACCAGGAACAGATGGGGAAAGGTCAGGCTGAGTGGTTTCTTGTTGTAGGATGGAAAGCTCTTCTACAATGGCCAAATAAGGCAATGTCTGGCCCCATCTTCTCTCTGCCCCCAGGACACACAAGTGATCTCAGGCCACTGGAAAATCCCAGTCATTCCCCCAAACCCTTGTAAAAATGTGCTCCCTTAAATTGGTTTGGCCGGCAAGCAGGTGAGAGGTCAAGTTGGCAGGTAGCACCCACAACACATGGCTGAGTGAGGCCTGTGCCAGAGAATCACAGAGCCACGGCTCACACTCAGGGCTAGTCATATCCCTTGGCAGTTCCCATAGTGCCCTTCTCCCTCCATTTCAAACTATTCTGAATTTCCTAGTGCGGAAGCAGTTCTGCCACATGTCTTGTACATATGTAGCCTGAGAGACTCACAGGAGGAAAAAGGTGGTTGCAATCAAGGAAGGCACCTAACCATGTGCTTAAGCCCACAAGCAGTCCCATTGATTTTATTGGGACTACTCATGGACCTGACCCAAAGCCTACTAAAGTCAATGGGAATCTTCTAGTTGACTTCAATGGCCTTGGGATCAGGCCTCCTGTGCACAAAGTTATGCTAGATTAGGGACCAAGGCCTTCACTGTCATGTTCTTTAAAATGTAAAGGTTTAGGATTGACGAGCTGATGGAGCAGCTGGTTCCTCTGGGGGTATGACATAACTGTTAGATGCTCCAGGTATGGTGGAAATGGTACACCATGTGTTTTTGGAAAATGCATAACTGCAGGTGTACCTCCCACCTCCATACTAATAAAATGAAATTATTGGCAGAGAAATACATAGCAGCCACCTTAGCAAGGCCAAAATGTCAGCAGCTCTGTATGGACCAAAAACCTTCTCCTAGATTCCCATAACCACAATTAAGATGTCTCCACATTGAACTGGAGCTACCATACCTGTCACTCCCAACCAGGGTTACCTGGAATTATGTCAGCCAGGAAACTGCATAACTTTAAGCACATGCTTAAGTCCCATTGAGTTCAGTGGAGCGACACCAGTTTATACAAGCTGGAGATCTTGTCCATTGACTTCAGTGGAACAGCGATTTACACCAGCCGAGGTCTGGCTTACTGATGATTTCTTCTTTGTTTATTTTTGGCCTAGGTGAAAATAATAAAAGTAACAAGGAATAATGTGCAGCTGGGTGGGCCTAGCAGCAATCAGTTCTGCAAACAGACAGCCTAAAGCAAGGTGGCATGAGATGTGCCTCTCTGTTTTAGGGAGCAGCCTGTTTTGTGTCTCTCTGTTTTGGAGTTCTTGTTATCATTCTGAGTTCTAAAAAATAAAGTTGTTATGCTGCAACCTTCCAGCAAGAGTATTTGATGTTCTTATTTAACTTCTCTATGTATATACTGTGAACATAACAGTCCACTATGCAGACATGAGAACATAATGCACTGAGCATGGTTGTTATAGTGATGTTATAGTAATTGTTTCAGTAATATTATCGTGAGGTTATAGGTTATAATTTCATGTGTATATAGTTATGAGGCTGAAAATGTATTCATACGGCTTAAAGCGAGCCCAGGCAAAAACTCTCCAAGAACAGAGAGGCAGTTCACACCTTGTCAGGGCATGGATGGGACAAACCCAGCCCAGCCTCACAGGGACATGGACACTGGCTTAGGCAGCAACAAAAGAATCTGTTAGACCCTCAAGGGAGTCACCCCCTTCCTTTGGTCAGTTTGGGACTGCGATGAGGTGATGCTCACCTGACTCTGAAGGGGTGGGGGAAAAGCCAAGAGGAAAGAAAGGACATGATAAAAGGGAGAGACATTTTGCCATGCTCGCTCTCTTCCACCTACATCTACAGACACCACCACCACCAAGCAACAAAAATGCTGATCAAAGGGGAGAGTCTGACAGAAAAGTAACCAGCCAGCCTGTGGTGAGAAGCATCTAAGTTTTCAAGGACATTAGAAGTGTTAAGATCAGCTTAGAATGTGTTTTGCTTTTACTTCATTTGACCAAATCCGACTTGTTATGCTTTGACTTATAATCACTTAAAATCTGTCTTTATAGCTAATAAATCTGTTTGTTTGTTCTACCTGAAGCAGTGCTTTTGGATTGACATGTGTCAGACTCCCGTTGGGATAACAAGTGTGGTACATATCAATTTCTTTGTTAAATTGACAAACTCCTATAAGCTTGCAGCATCCAGCAGGCATAATTGGACACTGCATGGTGGAGGTTCCTAGGGTTATCTGGGACAGGAGATATTGGCTAGGGTCATTCAGTTGCAAGTAGCTGGGAGCAGCTTACATGCCAGAGGCTGTGCATGAACAGGCCGGGGGGTGATCTCACAGCAGAGCAGGGTAAGGCTGGCTCCCAGAGTCAAGGATTGGAGTGACCTAGCAGATCACTGGTCTAGATAATACCAGAGGGGAATGTCACACAACACTCAGTCAAAGTATTGTCTGTCCCTCCGCGACACACATACACCATCTAGCCAAAACTATATTTACTGAAGAATAATACTTGTCATAAATATGCACTGCTCAGAACAGACTAGACAGCTCAAGGCAGACAAAACAGACTGGACAGTTTCATCCTGTTAATGCTTATTTTGTACCAGGGATGAAAAACAATGCAAAGCAAACCCATTCCCTCTTAAGAACTTACCTTTTAGTCACGAGACCCCCATAGCAAGAGTGTGGCTAGCAGTCTGAAATTTGTACACTGGTGCAGTTGGTGTCACTAAGCATAACCCTAAGTAACTCGGGAGGGTGGAAGGCCACAAGGGTATGGAGCCTTCCTGGTTTTAGGCCTCAGCAAACAAGAGCCCTTCCATGTTTAAACTTTAATCGACCTAAAAGGCCAGGTGTAACAGCCGTTACCAGTTGCAACAGTTCTAACTGGTCTAAAGCAGAAATAATGATGCCTGTGCACCTTTAGCAGAAGGACAAGATAACTTGCAGAAGGAAAACTTACTAATGAGCTGCCACGGCCAAGATTACTTAATGCACCTGCGCTTACGTAACTGCTACAGGGGGAGGAAGGAGGAGGGGCGGGGAAGAAAGAGGAAAAAAAAACTTATAAAAAGGGAAAAGCCGCTTGCTTTAGGTGTGCTGGATCTGAGGCGTGCTAAGTCTCCCAGCACCACTTTGAGATCTCAGATAAACTTTGCTTGCTTCTCCACCCTGGTGTGTTTATTGGCGCTAAGCACTCCAGGCACGAACCGCTGTTGCTTGCCTTGAGCACCCTCTGTGCCTGCAACAGTGCCATCCCCAGCTTCAGTAAGCTCAGAATCTGCCAGGTAACTAGTGATTACATACACTGATTATTGCCAGAGTGTAGTTAGACTGTGTTGCAGGTGATTATTAGCAATCTCGTTTATTACAGTAATGCCTGTGGACCATCGTGCTAGGCGCTGCAGCCAGGGGCATCTCTAGGTATTTTGCCGCCCCAAGCATGGCAGGCAGGCTGCCCTCGGCGGCTTGCCTGCTGGAGGTCCCTGGTCCCGTGGATTCGGTGGCAGCCTGCAGGAGGTACACCGAAGCCGTGGGACCAGCAGATCCTCTGCAGGCATGCCGCCAAAGGCAGCCTGCCTACCGCCCTCGTGGCAACCGGCAGAGTGCCCCCCGTGGCTTGCCACCCCAGGCACATGCTTGACGTGTTGGTGCCTGGAGCTGCCCCTGGCTGCAGCCCCCTCCAGCCCCCCACTAAACAAAATCCCCCAATGCTTGCTCCTTCTTCCTAAATTGAGAAGGATCTGAGCTGGAGTGGGCTGGCTTGCTAGGAGCCATCATGCTGCCTGCCCCTTGGCTACTCATGCTGCTGCTTCATGCACATGTCAAGTTGGCTCCCCCATTTAAGCAGCTCCTGGCACCCCTGCTAGGCCAGAGCCCACGCTCTCTTTCTAAAGGGGAGGGAGGGTCTCCGGTGCCAGCTATAGGTTCAAGACACTGCCCTGTCCCATACACACTCCAAGAGCTGTGCATAGTTTAATTTACCTTTGTCAAGTTCCTTTTCAGCTCTGTGAAAGTCGCTGCACTTCTGGGCAGCGTTAAACTGAGGCTTGGGAGCTGGAATAGGAGAGAGTGGGGAGAATTTTGATCCAGGCTTGAGCAGGGAACTCAGGACAGGCTGAGTAGGTTTTGCATAAACTAGTTGAACTAAGGCCACATCTACACTACAGACCAGCTGCCAGCACAGCCCCCAGTGCAGACACAGAGTGTGCCTCCAAAAGGAGTTTTTCTGTCGGCTTAGCTACACCACTTCCCTGAATGACATTAGCTATGCCGACAGAAGAGCCCCTTCTATAGGCATAACTGTGTTTACACCAAGGATTTTGCTGGTGAAGCTGTCAGGGAGGGGATGAGATTATGTTCCCATGTTTAGCTGATGTAACTATGCTGACATCGCTTTGTAGTGTATCCCAGCCCTTAGACACAGGATATAATCTTTGCTCACCGCTGGGTGAAATTCTTCTGTATGAAAATTGCCAGCACAAGCCCTAGGTACCACTTATATCCCACTTAAACCAGTGTAGGTCTGTTATCCGAGTTTACACTGGTCTGCTGCATGAATCAGAAGTGCTGTGTTGGCTTCAATGGATCTACACCCATTGATACCACCTGAGCATCTAGGCCTTGGAATTTTAAGATCTAGGATCACAGAGGGCAAACGCATGGAAAAAGAGTGGGAGGAACTGGGTTTGTGGAGGAAAGATAAGATGATATGGTGTACTGGAAAGCCGAGGGGGAGCATCAAGTGATGATTCACGATTTTACATCTGCTATGACCACCTTAGTGGGCACCAGGAAAGGAAGGTGATGTGGAAAGACAAAGGAGGAAGGTGACTATCAGCTCTGAGATTACAGTGCTTTGGGGCAGTGGGGAAGGCAGGGGGAAGGAAGAGAGGGAGGAGTAGGATTATCTGACTAAATTGATACATTTCTAGTGTTAAGAGGGGGCAGCAGCAGAGGGAAGAGCTCTGACAGGACTGCTATGTTCTGCAGCCTGGAACCGCTGACCCTTCAGCACCACAAACACAGCCAGCGTACAAAATACTCCTGAGAAAGTCAACTGAGGGGGTTCGAGCGTGAGGCTAGACTCGCTCAGACTAGTAGTAGAGCTGAGATCTATTCCACACAGGAGAACAGCAGGAGGGGCAGTTATGGCTTCCTGATTCCTCAGCCGCAGCTGCTGCTATGGGCCCACTCACCAACTAAGAACCAGAGCAGTGAATTTGCACCCCACCCTACCCCACCACACCAGCAGCAGCACCCCTGCCTCCCTCAGTATGCTCCCATGTTTGGGCAGTAGTGGGTGTCTGAGCTGGCTCTGCCAGGGTTATGCTAGCTGACGGTTCCCTGACCCCAGGGAAATTGGGCAGCTATGAACAGATTTTTGGCTCCTCTGGGCTGCCTGAGTGACGCAAAGGGGAGAAAATCCAGCTCATTATAAATGCAGTTATAAAAGGCCATTCAGCCCCGGTGCTGTCCAGGAGATGCCACTGAAGACATGGCAAGAGATGGGAAGAACTAGGATTATTTATCCAGAGCCCAGCAGAATCTAGGAGTTTGTGAAAGTCTCAAATGTTTTATTTGGTCAGATCCTCACCTGGTATAAATCAACCTAGTCCTACTGGAGTGAATGGAGTGTCACCAATTTAAACCAGCTGAGCCTCTGGCCCACTGAAAATTTTATAAAACACCTGGAGAGACAGCAGCCAGAGAAGAGGAGTGTGACTGGGGCTCCTCATCACCCCACAGCAGCAGAGTTCTGATTGAGTGTCCCTGTTCCCCAGCAGCAGAAAGCAGATAAGCACTGCTGGATTGAAACACCTTCCTTTTAGCAGCAGGGAGAGGAAAGGTGGTCTAGCAGAGCACTAGTCTAGGTCTTTAAAGTCCTGGATTTAACTCCCTGCTCCACCACAGACTCCCTGGGTGACCTTAGGCAAGTCACTTATGGTCTCTGGGCCTCAGGGTCCCACCTGTTCAATGGGGATAATAGCACTGCCCTGCCTCCCAGCGGGACTGTGAGGACAAATACAATACAAAGATTGTGAGGTGCTCAGTGTGATGAGTTCCCCCCAGGTGCCACTTGGAACTGCGGTACCACTGAGCCCTCTGACCCACAAACCTGGGCTCCCTCTCACACTGTGTTGCTGTGACAAGTTGCAAAGCCCTCCAGCCTGCGCTTCCACCAGCATTCACAGTCACAGGTAGGGACACATGCAGTCTTTCTAACCACCAGCTTCCCAGCCTAGGACCACAGAGCAGCACCATCCTACCCTGTCAGATCTGGCCAGTCTATAGGTTTAATACCCGGTTCGCCTCTCCCTCAACATGAAGAGGACCATGCACACTTCAAGCTGGGATTTTCCCCAGACACCTTACTCAAACGCACTGGTTTGGATCAAAACATAAAATATGTTTATTAATTACAAAAAGATCGATTATAAGTGATAACAATCAGATCAAAACAGATTACCTAGTAAATAAACAAAACCGCAAACTGAGCTTAACATACTAGATAGGCAGGATATGAATTAGCAAATTCTCACCCTGAGTAATAAATGGGCTGTCTGATTCTTAAGGCACAAGCTGCCTTGGCTTTGCAGCTTGAGTTTCCCAGGTTTTCATGTACAGGCTAGAAATCCCTTTAGCCTGGGATCATCACTTCCTTCTGTTCAGTCTTTATTCCTCAGGTGTTTTCAGGTGTGTTGTTGTAGGGAAAGTGAGGTCCACATATTATTTCATTTTCCTTCTTTTATATCTTCTTCCCACTTGCTGGAAAGCTCCATACATAGCCAAACTTCATAACTTCACATACAATGATAACACACACAATCCAACGAGATATTACTGTCTAGAAGAGCAAGACTTTCAGAATAATACCTCCCAAGGCATACTTTGTGCAAAACATACCCTAATTACATGAGAGTGGTGTATATTGAGGTGCCAGCGAGTCCCATTCAGATACTATGGGACTGTGAGTATCAAAGGTATTGCGATAACTAGAGAGAAGAGGATGGCTGCTGGGGTTCTTGCATGTAGCAGAAGGAGAAAAGGCTCACCCAGGAGGTTCTATCCCACCTTTCCCATGCCTGCTTAGGAGTGGGGAGCAGAAATAACAGTGAGTTTCACATTCCCCTGAACAGGGGGAAGCCTGGCAGAAGCAGAAACAGCCAAGTTTGAGTCCTAATTACAAACCCATGATCTTCAAGTCTCACAGCATGTGAATAAGGGGACACTCAATGAAATCGAAAGGCAGGGAATTAAGAACCAAAGGAAATACTTCTCTCCACAGTACATAGGCTGCTGGGGCCTGAGGCTGGAATTTTAAAGGGCATAACTTTAAGATCACTAATGAACATTTATAGTGACCAAGCTGATTAGGGTAACCAAAGCTCATGCTTCAGGACATAAGCCTATCATCTGCAGGAAGGAATTTTTCACGACTTTACTCACAGAAGTGTACAACTGGTAAAGCACACTGTGGTGCATTCAAGCACCATTTATTGCTTGCTACTAGAGGGAGGATACAGGATTTGCTGGACTAGATCTGAGTCAAGGGAGCAGATAGTATGTTGCTATCATGAAAATGGCAAATTCAGAAGTGATGTGCTTATGCTCAAAACTGAATCCACTGACAGCACACAATAGGTGTGTAAATTAAACGGTTTTGTAAACTAAAAGTACAGAAACATCTTGTGATGCACTGGAATAAAATTCCTGCACATTTCCAAAGCAATTACATTTATGACCATAAAACTGTCTTCAGCTAAGAGATTCTGCTGGTTATAAATATGTGCTTATTCTTTTGCTGGATCAGGGCCTAAGTCATTCATGCAGTATAACAACAACCGTTGCCATCTTTATCACCTAGTAGTTACAGGGTACCTTTCAGCCCACATGCTCCCAAAGCATTTTACAAATGTAAAGTAATACATTTTTATTAATTATACAAGGATTCTCCATCCCTGAAATGCAGCCGCTTCAGAAGCCACCTCTGATCTACTCCAGGCATAACAAGATCCAGTTTCTAGAAGTCGAAGCTAGGAAATTCAAAATGGAAGTAAGATGCAAGTGTTTAACACGGAGGGTAATTTACCATTGGGGCAGCTCACCTAGGGGCATGGAGGATTCTCCATCACTTGAAAGTTTTAAATGGAGACTGAACATCTTTCTAAAAGAGGTTCTAGTCCAACCATAAGTTATCAGCTTTGGTTCAGAAATCATTGGGTGAAATTCTCTGGACTGGGCTATGCAGAAAGTCAGGCCATCTAATCATAACAGTCCCTTCTTATCTTCAGATCTATGAATATATGAACCAGCTGCTTTGCCAACAGTAGCATATAGTGAAACCACATAACAGCTTAGAGCGGCCAGCGAAGAATGCTGTATCCACGTGAAACTGCAAAGGGAAATTTAAGGAGTCAGAATTTACTCTGATTGGAATTGGGCCATTACATTGAGGTTAGCTCTCAGCTCTTGCAAAAATCACCATGGGAATTTTAATGACCACAAATGCTCAGGAGATCAGTTTCAATCTGTCATCTGAAAGTCAGTAAAGTGGTCCAGAACTGACTCAGAGGCAGGAGTACCACCTACTGTAGCACCAGTCCCACTTCCTGTGATGTCCATGAGCTCGTTAGCCCTGATGCAAATCTGGTAGAATTTCCCTCTTTTACATGGCCCTATCCAAATCATATGGAAGTCAATGGTAACATTCCCATTGATTTCAGTGGGTTTTGGTTCAGGCCTTCCATACATAGCAATAAAGTCAAAACAGTTTTCATATCTGGGTGTCTAAAATTATGCATCTATATCAATAGGTAGGCACCACATAAATGCAGCGTGATGTTTAGAGGCATTAAATACTAGCAGCTCCTTTAGGTGCTTAAATATATACGCTTAATATATACGCTCCTTTAGGTGCTTAAATATATACGCTCACATTTGAAAATATTGTCCTAAATATCCCGGGACTGTGTGAGTGAATGTATGACATTGGGGCTAATTAGTAACATATTCTGACAGAAACAAAGATCGATGAAGCCATTAAAGCCAGGAATTCTTTTTAGTGTGACTATGACGCTCACCAGCAGGCCAATGAAAGAACCAAATACTCTGGCTGGTTGGGAAAAAATCTCTGATTATCTCCTTTTCTTTCCATTGCAGGGAAGTCCCTCTTGTCAGTGATTCATTATGGAGACTCCAACTCCTGCTTCTTTCCAACTCTTCTAGCAGGAGGGGAGGCTCCAAAGTTTATTATAAGCTTCACATGAGCACAGGGGCTATGAACATTGGTTTGTTATTGTTGGGGAGTTCATGTGGGCTGAGCAGTTGGCATTATTTTTTAGAGGAAAAAAAAGCATTTCATTTGCGAAAAAGAAAAAGCACACACACAGAAATTACATGGACTTTGCAAGCAGGTTAGATTTGAATGGATGAAGTTCTGGGTCTTTCAAAGGAATCCTAGCAACAAATCACTTCTCTCCCTTTACTGCTTCAGGTTGGGGTTGAAACCCCAGCAGGGTTTTCAAGACTCTTCCATCCCCTTAAACCTACAGACACTTGTAGCATTTGAAAATATGTCAACCCACTCCCACCCCTCCCCCCAAGCAAACTTTCTGTAAAAGCGACAAAATTACAAGATCTGAAAGTGAAATGCCCTGGGCTCAGTTGCCTAGAAACTAAGCTGAAGCGTGAAGAGCTGCACTCAGACACGGAGCCCTGTCAAGTCATCTCCACTGTGGCCCATATACATTCAGCTCAGGTGAAATTCATCCCTGTGCAGATGGCTAGCTCAAAGCCTACGCAACATTTAAGTCCAACTTATGCCCATAATACAATATACTTTTACCAGATGGCCAAATCATATAGAAGATGAGAAGCTTTGCCCTTATTTCTTCAGAAAAGTTAAATTGGGTGAGACCTGGGGCATACAGGTGGTAATGCCTACAAGTGCATCTGTGATGATGTGCCTGAACAATATGACCAAAGCAAAGGCATTGAGAAAACAATAGGTTTTGTTGGCCAGATTTAGACCAGTTTTCTTTAGAAAGGGACGTTAGTCAATGAGAGCTATGCAGCAGCGACTCTAAACATGCCAGCAACTATGCCTGCAACATGTCATCTGTAGTAGTGAGTCACTTGGATCTGGTAAAACATGCACACTGATTATGTGGACTGGAATAGGCAAATCATGGCTGATGCTTGTTCTAGTTGGCCACAAAAGAAAATTACTTCTATTTCTAAGACTCTTTTACAAAGAGGCTGTCTGAAGAGATGGCTGGAAATAACAGTTTGCAATTTGTGCCTGAGGAATTGCACATATTCTGACAGAAAACTTCAGTAAAATGGCCTAATTCTCCAGTTTGTTACCTTGCATCAAGAGCAGGACCGGCGCTAGGGTTTCTGGTGCCCTAGGCGCCGGGACATTTCGCCGCCCCGCGTGCGGGTCTCGTGGCTCTGGCGGCATGCCTGTGGCAGGTCCACCAGAGCCGCCGGCTCCGAGGTGGGGGCGCGCCCTGGGTGCCAGGCTCGGCGGCGGCTCCCTGACCCGGGGGGGGAGCGCCTGGGCTGCCAGGCATGCGGCGGCGGGCATTGACCGGGGCAGGGGTGCCCTGGGCTGCCGGGCTGGCGGCGGCTCCCTGATCCCAGGGGGCGGTGGGGGGCGCCCTTGGCTGCCCAGCTGCAGTGGCGGCGGCGGCTCGCTGACCCCGGGGTGGGGGACGCCTGGTCTGCCAGGCTGCGGCGGCAGGCACTGACCTCAGGGGCGTGCTGACTGGACGCGCCTGACCCGGGGGACACCTTGGGCTGCCAGCGGCAGGCAGCTGCTGCTGCCGGCAGCTTAGCCCCTCCAGCAGCAGCAGCTGCAACCATTTAAAATTTTTTGGGGGGGCGCCACTTTTTGGCGCCCCCAAATCTTGGTGCCCTAGGCAACCGCCTAGTTCGCCTAAATGGTTGCATTGGCCCTGATCAAGAGGGGTTAGGAGAATGCTGCATGCTGAGGCCACCCACTGTTCACTAGGCATTATGTGTTCCCCCTCTGTGCCTGATCCACAGAGGAGAAGATGAGACCAGTTAAAGGATGTAAGTGAAGGGTAAATGAGAATCAGGCCCTAGCAGGGTGCAGTAGAGTATATAAAGTTCCCGTCATGATTTAATCATCATAAAAAAAGGCTGCATATATTGGTTCATTTATTGTTTTAAATATGTTTTCTCTGTAGTGCTTTCACCTTAAGAATAGACTAGGATTGCACAGGAAGTGCTGTATGGGTAATTTATAACTAGCAACGGCGGGCCTGGATTAACTTTTTGTTAAACATACTTGTGGGCCCCCATGGGGCAAGGTGCGGGGTGGGGCAGGATGGTCAGTCTCCACAGTGAAGGGTGGCCTGGGGGCAATGAGGCACAGCGCAGGGGGAGCAGCCTTGCTCTGCGCAGCCCAGTAGGAGGGCACCGTTTACAAACCTGCAGCTGCCAGACACACAATAGCCTGCCCAGCCCTGTTCTGCCAGCATGCCCCTCCAGCTTCCAACTATTGTTCTCCTTTTGCTAGATTACAGAACTCTCTAATATCAGCCATCTTCTCCCCATGTAGGTAATTGTAGACCATCATCTAGTTGTCTTTGAACTTTCTATTAGACACGCTAAATAGATTGAGCAACTTTTAAATCTCCTATAAGATGTGTTTTCCACACACTACATTGTAAGGCATTTACATAAGTGAAGAAATAAATATACATGAAGACAGGCTGTGCAAGATTGCTTTGCAGTCTATCATGCTGATTTCCCATCCAGCCATTGTCACACATGACCTTTATTCTGCAAGGGTACTTTGACTAGCAAGATGGCAGGTTCCAGCCAATGACTCAGAAATATCAAATATACCTTGTTTTAAGATACATTTCAGGCTCCTGTTTCCTCTGAGATGTTTCAGAGAAATCATAGTATCCCTTTGAGAAGAACTGGGTAGATATTTATAGATAAATTCTGGGGAGTCTTGCTTTTCAGCATCCATTGCCAATGCTGGGATAGCAGTGGACTATGTCAAACTGCAGATGGATCTAAACCAATCCCGACTCCACTCCCATATGAATGTCCCTGGACTTGGGATCTGGATCTCTATCCAAAATTTATCACATGAACTCATTGTGACAGACCAATGCTAGCCTGCCATACCCTGGACAAACCTTACGGAATTAAGATAAATTGTATTGAATTAAATTAAACCTTATTGAATTTGGCTTAATATCTTTGGGGTCCATTGTATTACAAATGGAAGTGTGTACCTGTTATTGTGGAATTGCTTGTCACTCCTCTAGGAGGAGGCAGATGCTAATGTAATTCCTCTGGTGCTCAGCCCTTTGAAGCCACCCGCGGACATGTTCACATATATTAGTTCAAATTGAATTCTCCAGGAACCAACAGACAATGAAAGGTTATTTGGATAAATAGCTGGGGTTTAAACTGGCTCAGGGCCTTCCTCTTGATCCAGCCAATGGACAGGAGGGTCAATCCTTAGGGAAGGTTTGGAAGGGCCAGGCCTACTGAGGCCCAAAAGACTGTGTGTTAGTTTCTGCGCTGAGGCTGTTGTGAACTTATGACCACAAAAAGAGACCCCTTTTGGGAGTTTGAAGGGCTCACCTGCCAAAGCCTAATCAAATCAACTGTGAGCTAATAAGAAAGGTTTTTAACTATGAACTAACTTCGTTTGGACTGACCTAAAAAGTATTATTTTTCCCCTGTGCTCTTTCAGATAAAATAAAATAAGGCACATTTTGTCATTTGGTAACAATGTAAAAAACCTCTATTAGTAAAAAATATATTTCCATTTCTCCAACACTCCTTTGTCCTGTGCTGAGCCTTAGTCATTAAGATCTTTGTGGGTTTGAACCTGTTATTCCTAAACTGTCATCTGTGTTCAATGTCAGCATTTCTGAATTGAGGATGGGTAGGTGGGTGGGTGGGGATGTAGAGATAGCAAGTGTGCAGATGTAAGCAGAGACAGGATGAGCTCTACCTTGACATCTGGTGGTGAATTGTGGTGAGTTGTGGAAAAGAACTTCAGGGGCTGATCTTGTTTGCATAGGCACACCCACCCTGCCTAGCATGAGCCCAAATGGTCTCTTTGGCTGCTGTGGGATCCTCAGTTTCTCTGTTATTGGGACAGGAAGAATAAAGTGTTGTTACCCTGACTGTGTGAATCAAGGACAAAGAAACTGTTTTATGACAGAGGGACTCACCATCAACTAAGTAGCACTCACTAGACAAGGGACTTGGGTTCCACAACCCAGTGAACTGAAAAAGGTGGAGGACAGGTATTTGTACCTGATGGTATGGGCTTCTTTTGTGGGTCTGAAATACTAATTGTACTATCACTCTCTCTTCCTCTCCCCTTGGGAGTATCAGAGCTAACTTTAATTCCCTTTGGAGTCTAGTTACAGGCTGCTCAGTTGAATTCACTTTGGGCCAGTGGTGCACCAGCACTGAGGCTCCCCTACTACAAGCTGAAATCACTGACTACGGGTGGGGGGCTGAAGATATGTTGCTGAACAGCTGGCAGAGCAGATCAGTTTGTAGATTGACTGGAACAGCTTACAGAACCGCTGGTGGAGCAGAGCAGTTTGTGGGACAGCTGGAGTGGCTCACGGTGAAGGCTGCAGCAGAACCCTATGGAGAGGCAGGGTAGTTGGCCTTGCCACATGCCCCCGCCCCCCAGCTGGGAGATAAAACTCTGCTAATAAACTTTTGAACTCTGGGGTTGCACTGACAAGGCAGAGAGACTTTTGCGTTGTTGGACTTTTGGGTGATTTTTTGGATTGCTGAACTTAAGACCCTGAGGGGAAAAGGACGCTGCCAAACTGGGGGAGTGGGTGTTTTGCTCATGGTTTGTGTTATGAATCCTGTTTGTGGTGTTTCCCCAACATAATGCCACATTGTTTCCCTCTTTTATTAAAAGGATTTTGCTACACTCAGACTCCGTGCTTGGGAGAGGGGAAGTATTGCCTCCTAGAGGCGCCCAGGGGGTGGTATGTAATTGTCCCAGGTCACTGGGTGGGGGCTCTAGACAGTTTTCCATTACGTTATTGAAACAGAACCCCTAGATACTGAACCCGGCCCTTGTCACTGCCAAATCAGATGGGCAGAAGGGTTACACATGGAAAAACTGATCAATTGAAATATCTCCCATACAGACATCCATTCATTACCAAATTTTCCAAGTATTACAGATTGTAGGAAAAAGTAAATTAGCTTATTCAGATAGAGAACAATTCCTCACTGGCTTGACAGGAAAAAGTTCCCCTTCAAAGAAAGGCATTTCACTGGAGAACATTTTGTGAATAGTTTTCTGTAGGGGAAGCAGGCTTGGAGTATTACTTCTGTTACATAACAACTACTAACTAGAGAGATGTTTAGGGAGTAGCAGGCATTTACTTCAGGGAGGTTACTTCTGTAAGGAAAGTTGAGCTACTCCTGGCCCTAACCAAAGGGAAGGAAGATTGCATCTACATTAAGGTAAATACAGTATTTCTATATTAATACACTGTTTATGTATCTCTGAAACCAGGGAGACGTGATTCACAATTACATGGAAGCTCTCGGTTGTTGTTTTTTTGGTGGTAGCTGCTAAATGTGTCAAATAATTAAATTAAAACAAAAAATGAAGGCTGATGAAATAATACATATATACTGTATTTGTGATTTCAAGTACACTGTAATTTAAGTACCACTAATAATTGGCAAACTCAAAGATCAGAGCTATACTTATTAAGCCCTCTGCCTGCCCAAATACACAAATCAAACTCTGCCTAGGCATCTAATAATCTGTGATGCTGCTTAACAGAAATCTCATTTTATGCCTCCTTCTTTCCCAGGCTGGCCCATGGGTAGGGTGACCAGACAGCAAATGTGAAAAATCAGGATGGGAGTGAGGGGTAAAAGGAGCTTATATAAGAAAAAGACCCAAAAATCGGGACTGTCCCTATAAAATCGGGACATCTGGTGACCCTACTCATGGGGGTTCCAACTTTTATCCTTTATAGGTATGTTTTGCATTAATTAATTTCCCTTCCTTGGGAACAGACAAGGAACGAAAGGGGAAAGGCCTAGCACAGCTAAAGCATCCAGTCACTGGCAGTCACATTCTTCATCTCACAATCACATTCCCAGAGCTGGAGCCATTTAGCGTTCAGAGCTATTTTGAGAAGTGCCAAGAAATGAGGAAAAAAATAAACAGAAAATGGAGCTACAGTTGCTTTTTGTTTACATGAGAAAAACCTGGTCTAGTCTTTGACACTGAGTTTTAACTCAGGATTGCTAGGGAGTCTTCATTATTCACAAGTTTCAAAATAAATCCCCAGTAAAACAAAACAATACCACTGCCTCTAGAGTGACTCACTACTACATGCAGATCCATGGCTCAATGGGGGAGAGGCGAGAATAACAATGGAGTTTATGAACGTGCAATCAAAACTACACAGAGGCCTCTACTGACTGTGAAAGTCACATAGCTGTATTTATGTACTGTCATTTTCTGAGGTACAAAGTGCCAAGCTCACCATTGTGTGTGGTCACTGTGTTTATCGGGCACTGACGTGAGGCCAGCCCACATAGGACTCCTCCTCTGCAGGCTGAAACTTTCCCCAGCCCACATACAAAACTTCCCTTCCCAACCTGCTTTCCCAAGCTTCTTCCATCCTCACCTGCATTTCGCAGCACGCCTCCACTCCTATATCCAGTCCCTCCACTTTCTTGAGAACATCTGCTTCCTCGACATGCATATCCACTCCCCCACTTCCCCCAGAACTTCCCCACCCACTTTCCCTAGCACATGTGCAATCCCCTAACATTCACACCCCCACCCCCTCCCACTCTTCCCAGCACACACCCTGCCATATATGCCAACCCAACATGCTGACGCAGTCTTCCAGTCCGCCATTCGTATCCCACCAGCTCACTCTGTCCCACAGGCACTTGCACATGTGGTCACTCTCTCTGTTGTTATGACTGTCTTGAAATAACACATCTGCACAGAGGAACAGTCCAGTGCTATTTGTTTGGCAGACTCCCCACAGCCTGCTCCACACACTGTATATTCATGCTTTGGTGACTCACGCTCACAGACTTGTTCAGGTCTGTTTACAGTTGTAGGGCGGACTTTAAAGGGACAGACCATTACAAAATCTTCCAATATCACAGTGATACAGACACATAACCATGTCAATAGAAGCAATAAATGGCCCATGCTAACTGTTTTGGGAGAGAATATGTTTAGGGACTTAAAGAAAGAGACAGTGAATCAGAATTCTTGAGCTTAGTCCTTATATCTCTCCCTATTTCACTTACTTATCTTATGACTTTGGACAAACTACTCAGTCTCTGCCTCAGTTTTCCCTCCAGTAAAATGGGTATAATAATATTTATCTCTACAATACTTCACTGGGCTTAATTAATTAATATCTGTAATTCTGGCATTCCTTAATTTTTGAGTGCCTGACCTGACTTTGCAATATTAATACCATTCTTCCAACGTGGTGTGTTTTTTCAGTGTGCGGTGGGGCATGGCTAGTGTAGTTATCTTTAGATTCCTCGTAAATGTTCTTTAGTACATTATATCCTGTGAATGTCATTCTACTGTACTTTGTGTCTGGTGTTTCAATACTGAGTCACTGTGCATAATTCAGCAAACAATAAAACACTTTCTTGCAAGTTGCAAATATGTATTCATTCTGATTAGGTGCTCAACGGTACTGTGACAATATAATCCACTAAGAAGCCCACTAGCATGGCTGATGTGATTTCACAAGAACTCTGCATTGCTTTGGTTCAAAATGAAGATTACTTGGTTCTTTTTTTTTTGTGAACTGCAGATGGAGGTTAAAAGGGAGGTGAACTTAAGAGTGTGGAGACAGAACTGAAGGGGCTGATCTGGGGTCTGGCAGTGTTTTGTGTTGCTAACAGGGTATCTCAGCTGGCATGTTGGAACTCTAGGGACTAATGGGTCACTGTATCCCAATGTTTGATAGGCCAGAGGGTGGCCTCCAGACCAATGTGAAGCCCTATCTATAGTCTGTGGTACATATTAAGGCTTTGTGACCTTGACTTCCCTAGCTTGGGGAATTGTATCCATTTGTCCTGCATCTTGGAAGGTAGCATCCGTCTCACCTTCTGGGACGGATACTCAGCAACTATCAGAGGTGCAGCTTAAACTATATGCTGTTTATTTAAGAAAGTGGGGAAACAGACACCTGTAAATCCAACCATTTTACTTTTCCTCTCACCTAACCACAGGTATGGGGAGTGGCACTAGTGTGGGTAGTGAAAGTCTATGTTAAAAAGGGTAAAGGTTGCTAGTGCTGTTCTTGCAATAGCCTCACTTAGTTCATAACTTATTCACCCTCTCAGTTGTTTCCCCAAAAATCATTGTTTCTCCTCTCCTTTTTCTCTCTTTCCCCTGTTCTCTCAGACTATTGTCTCTATCTTATCTCCTTTCCATCCTCCAAAGGTTTAGCTCTACTGGGAAAGGAATTAAGCAGCCTGCTGCTCATTACCCCTGCAAATTGGTGATCCATCAATGGCAGCTAATAAACAGGGTGGGACTATATCTATTGTAGTATCGCATGAGGAGAGGATCACATTGTAAAAGACATTTATATTTACTCTACCTGTTCATATGCCATCACTTAAGTGCTCATTATGGGAATCAGGCAAGTGATACTTAAAAAGCATTTTTTACATATGAAAAAATTAGGTAACAGCTGGAGAGTCTGTGGTGTTTCACGGTAATTTCTTTAGACCCCTTTTCTCAATAGAACTCTCATGGCTTTTAATCTTGTTAAAATCTACAGGACATTTCCATAAAACAGTAACTACAAACTGAGTGGTGCTTGAAATCTAGAGCTGAATTTCTGTGGCAATGACCCATTTCTAGTAAGCGCACATGAAGTCTACCAATCCAATACATATTTATAATAGAAAGTGGACTGTTAGCATGAGTTACAAAGTGTAATATTCCAAATTATTTAAAATGCATTCAGCCAGATTTGGGCAACTCTCTGTGGCAGTGCAAAGGGACCTTAAAATAGGGTGATCAGACAGTAAGTGTGAAAAATCAGGATGGGGTAGGGGGTAAGAGGGGCGTATATAAGATAACCCCCTAAATATTGGGACAGTCCCTATAAAATTGGGACATCCAGTCACCTTACCTTAAGATGAATGTAAATTACATGTACATTTATTTAAAGGCCCGTTTATCCTGCCAAAGTGGTATAAAGGGAATTATTGTAAATGAGAAATAGCCACACAATGTTTGTTTTAATGCAGCATCCTTGATTGTTTGGTGGTTGTTTTGGATTATTTTTTTGGGGGGGGTGCTTACTTTGCAAATTTGAATAATCTTCAATGAATCTCCAGATCAATGCAAACTAGAGAGATTCTGCTGTATTTTGTTTTATGTAGCTGTCATTTCCGAATGCACTGTGGTAGCAAAGGGGAGGGGTGGGGGAACTGCAGAAGTGGATGCCTAAAATGTGTGAATAAAATTTGTCTGTGTCCCTGTTACACTGGCAAAATAGGTGTAATGGGGCTGGTTGAGGTTATTTGAATGATTGGGGGTTTTTTGGTCAAAAATGGCTTTTTTAAATAAAAAAAGTCTCAATACTTTTCCTTCTATTAAAAATCTGGAAACCAAAATGTTGATTGATGTTTTAACATTTATTTTCATTTTGTGCATTTCACTTTTTCTTTCTTTTCTTTTTTCTTTCTTTTCCTCCCCACCTCATTTCTTGTTTTTCCTTTTTTCTTTCTTTTTTCCCTTTTAAAAAAATGACTAACATGATATTTTTCCTGTCATTTTCAAAAACCAAAAATGTAGAATATTTTTGTTTTAATTTTTGTGTTTGAAAATTTAAAATGTTTGGAAATGGGTAATAATGCAAATGTATTTGAAAAATAAATTGATCAATTTCAAGTCCTGCAAACTGAAAGCACTTTACAATTTTCAAATGGGTGCAATGGAGCTGTATGAAATTAAATTGCATTCTTCTTTTTTTGATCCTTTCCAGTGTGCAAAACAGGGAGCTACATGCACAAGTCACTGTTTTCAAATGAAAATATAATACAGGGTTGGTGGCTCCAAAAGGTGAATTGCCAATCTTTCTGGGTGCAATTTTGGTGGCCAATTTTGGAAATGTGGCTCATATTCTGTCATTGCTTTGAAATCTTGACTAGTTTCATGTTTACTACACAAATAATAAATCCCTCAGAGTATTGGAAAGCTGCCTTCTGTCAATATCGATTTTAATCCAGACACCAAAACTCTCTCTTGTAAAACAAATCCTTGTGGAGAGAAAAACAATCAGACTCCATGCAATATATTGCAAATGCTGATTTGTGCATTTCAAATCTTACCCTTCCTCTTGTTCTTTCGAAGAGCTTTGTGAACTTAGCTCCTTGTCTGAAAATGTTGGGGGGTTTTCATAAGTGTTTGCAATATGCTGGCTAAGTTTCATTTCAAAGCCGCCTTCACATTCTGGGCCTGGAGCCAAATGAGAGTTCCCTTGTCTACATCAGTTTCATGAGGAAATGCTGGCTAACTGCCTTCTGCAGATACACAGTGATGAAACACATGCATAAGCTCCTCCCTTTCCCATCTTATCCCATGTATAAATTCCGTCCAGGGCTGCTCATTCTTGGTGTCAAGAACTCAGGAATTCTTGCAGTATTTTTTAAATGTTACTGCTGCTGTTTGGTTTTGAGCTGTCTCATCTCTAGCAGTTTGAGAGCTAAGCAACATGGAAACATCAAATTTTCTGCAGAATGGGAATATTCCCAGGAAAGCAAACAATTCAGGATGCAATTGGATGAATCTTTGCACTTTGGCTCTTTTAATACTGGTTGTGGTTCCACTTTTGATAGTCTGCTTTCTGTGCCTTCATAGCCAGGTAAGGAGAGTGCAAAAATATCAGCGAGTATAGTATATAAGTATTAATTATTTTTCTTATGACTGATATCTTCGTAGAAATTGATAATTGCAACCTTTAGTTCTGTTCCTTCTTGGAGCCAATGCTTTGTCAGGACTGCTTTCAGCTGCCCAAGCGCTTTAATCACTTCTTTTGAGAAACTGTTTCATTCCTATTGCTTTCATTTAAAAATGATAAAAAGTCAGTGTTTTTTTCTCATCTGTCCTCTCCTACTATGCCCACTCTTGTTGTGTATTATAATTATTTATGATTATCTGGCAATACCTATTAAAGAAGGGCTAGACTAGGAGTCCATTGGTTCAGCAGGGCCACCCAGAGGATTCGGGAGGCCTGGGGCAAAGCAATATTGGGGGCCCCTTCCATAGAAAAAAGTTGCAATACTATAGAATACTGTATTCTCATGGGGGCCCTTGACCCACTTGCTCCCCTCGCTCTCCAGCAGCCTTGGGAAAAATAACATTTAAAAACCTTCTGCATCTTGGCACAAACCCAGTTTTGAGAAAACTTCTTTTCAAGTCACCTTTACAAAGTATCACTGGTTCTCAGCATTAGCTACTGCTAAAAGGCACTAAAGCTCATTAAAAGCATTGGACAAATATTTTCCGTCAAAACTTTTTTTGGATCAAAAACTAGGGGTTTTTAAAAAGCAGAAAAAAATTACGGACAATGTCTGATTTCTTTCAAAATTTGTTGTGGTTTTCTTTAATTGAAAAGCTGAAATTAGTCTGCCAAAACCTGAACATAGTTTGGGGTTTCAGAAGTGTGTGGCCAAATATTTGCTGCTTGCTGTGTTTTATTGTTTAAAGAAACAATACAAATATTCTGCTTAAAAAAAATCCAACCCTCATCCACTTCCTGGCCCCTGACTGCCCCCCTCAGAATCCCAACCCATCCTGCGCCTTGTCCCCTGACCACCCCCCGAGACCTCTCCCACCAACCCCTCTGCTCCCTGTCCCGACTGCTCCAACCCTTACCCCCCCTGCCGAGTTCTGACAGATCCCCAAATGCCCACAATCCAATCCCTCCTTCCCCATCCCCTGACCGCTGCCCCTCCTCCCCGAACCTCTGCCCCGTCCCTGTTCCCTGACTCTTCCTGGGACTCCCTGCCCCTTATCCAACCCCTCCCCCCACCTCCCAGTCCCCTGTTGAGTTGTGTGGAGAAGGAAATTCTATTTTGAAGAGGATTTCAATAGGAAGGATGGAGCCCTGGATTCTGAGCCAGTCTGGCAGGTGAATTGCTAGGAGCCAAGCAGGTGACCTGGCAGAAAACCAGGCAGGTTTAACTGAAACCAAACCAACTCCACAAAACACTTGTATTTCAACAAATGCTAAGCTGCAAAGAAACACTTCACCGGAATATTTCTGACCAGCTCTAGGTCCTAGGACTCGGTGGGTTGCTGTGTTTAAACTCCAAATGCTTGGTCCAATCTGCTCCATTCCACAAGCAAACTATTAGATCTTGAGAAGTATTTTATGAGCCCCAGGGTTGAGTCATCTCTGGCAGCGATGCTTTATCACATGCAGAGAGAGAGAGTAAATGCCTGCAGTGGCAGGGAAAAGCACCTCAGCTTTGTTTTAGCTTTGGAATATTAACAGAGAGCCCACAGTCAGAAAGCATGGTTTTGTGGTTAAGGAGCTGGTTTGGAGTTTGCACGATGTGCGCTCAATTCTGCCTGTCACAGACTTTCTGTCTCACCTGAGGCAAGTCATTTATAGCCCAGGCCTCAGTTCCCCATCTCTAAAATGGAAATAAATCTTTCTTTGTTGGTCTTGTCCATTCAGATCAGAAGTGTTGTGGGGCAGGGTGTCTGTACAATGCCTAGCATCATGGGGCCCTGATCTTACCTGAGGTCTCTAGGTTCTGTTGCAACATTAATAATCCCCCAAGAATGCACTCCTGCGCACCAGCTGGCCCTGGATCTCAAGAGATGAAAAGGCAAGTCCAGCAACCTCCATGGCTATCTAGTCCCTATATCTTTTCATACCAAATTTCAAGGCAGAGAAATTCTATTAACATCCTCATTGAAACCTTGATTGTGATGGAAACACTGACTGGACATTAGCTACATTGATGCAAACCTCAACAGTGTAACTATAGTACAGAGGTAAAAGGACTCCCTGCCCCTTAACCAACCCCTCCAGCCCCGGCTATTTACCCCCTCTCCCGGAGCCTCAGTGCGTGCGTCTAGGAGCGGCCCTGGACAGCGCTGCAGCCGCGTGCCTCCGGCCGGGCCTGAGCTCCTCCTCGCTCAGAGCTGCGTGGTAAGGAGGTGGGGCTGTGAGCTCCAGTGGGACTGGAGCTCCTGCCACTCAGCCCAGAGCTCTGGATGGGATGGAGGATGGCGGGGGTTGGGGGGAACCTCAGCCACTCTTGTTGGGGCCCCTGCGGGGCCTGGGGCCTGGGGCAAATTGCCCCACTTGCCCCCCTCTCTGGGCAGCCCTGTGGTTCAGCATGCCTCAACCTCATAGAGCCTGATCGTGCAAAGTGCTAACACCTTCCACTCTCAATAGAAGTCACTAATTTTCCATTGCATTGTACTAGTTCTATGGCGGCATGACTGCACCCGCATGGGAGTAGAGTATGCTCAACACCTTGCAGGATGCACTGAGCATTTTCTAAAATTGACCCTATTGGCTGCAGCTTTAATTCAGCCCCTTGTATGGATGTGTTATGATAGCTTTAATTACACAATCACATTGCTACTTTTTCCACAGGACCCCTGTCTTGTTCAATGCATAGGTTGCACAGATAACCATAAATCTGGTATTTCCTAACTTTTCAGTGCTTGACTTTGAACCTAACATTTATGTAATGTAGTTGTCTTTGTATTTATAGCTTGACCACAGAACGACTAAAGGGACACATGCCAACTGTCGGCCAATATCCAAAGGGTTCAAACATCAAAGAGAGAGAGGAATTTTTAAGGCAGTAGAAGAGGGTAGAGAGATGTATAGCTAGAAGGAAAAGGATGGTACTGAGCAAAGGAATAGGTTGACTATCAGAAGAAACTTTCCATTGGGGAGATCTCTGACACTATGAAATAGAATGAAACATGTCACTTGAAACATTTGCAACTAGGCTGGACAAAGCAGTGGAGCAGACAATCCTGCCCTGGCATTGGGGAGGTCAAGGGGCCCAATTCAAGCAGGTGTGACTCCACTGAAGTCAATGGAGTTGCACGTGCTTATCTCAAGACTGAATGTAGCCTAAGAGATCTCCTCCATCTCTAGCTTCTCTTCATAGTGTTCTGTGCTTAGGAGATGAAGGCTAAAGATCTCCCTCCCTCCCCGCACAGCCCATTGATATTTATAATGGAATTTTATTCTCGTTCCTGAAAGGTGAACACTCGCTCTTGGAGAATCCAAACCCTTGCTCTGGATGTTGTGTTTCCAGTATCCAGCTGGGCTGCAGCCTGTCTTCAGCTATAGCTCCAGGACTGGGGGGAAGAAGTTCCCTATTTAGGGAATGGGGGAAGAAGTTCCCTATTTAGATAATCAGCATCAAACACCGCCAGGAAATATGATGACTGTGGCTGGTGGTGTATATCATGAGCTACACTAGGGAACCACCCTGTAAGGTGCTGATCACTCCTTCAAAATGCAGAGCACCCTTAATTCCGATAGGGCTAGAGAGTGCTCAGCACCTCACGGGAGCACAACCTGTCAGAACAGAAATTTGCAAAGCGTTTAGGGAAAAAATTATCTTGGTGCAATTTTTTTTTCTTTTAAGTTCTCCCTCTTCCCCTTCCTGCCATTCTATTTTGGAGGCATAACACAGGAGCCTCATGACATGCACTGTGCTCAAACTTGCATACTGCTGACAGTAAATTACAAATGATACTGGGAAAGTAATGCACACCCCATCCCGTAAGAGTTCTACCTCCTTCCCCTTTCTTTCCCACTGCAGAGAGAGCATTGTCTGAATAAACAAAAGCTTTTCTTTGCACAGTAATTAGGGATGGGGAAGACCAACTGATTGAATTGATCCATCTGCAAGGCAGGACAAGTTTGCTAGTTTGGTATTTGCCATTGAGTGAACATCGGTACAAACTTGTGATATAGGGCTAGATTGTGAGCCCCTTACTCACAGTGTCGAGCCATCACTCACAGGAGTAGCTCCATTAAAGGCAACGTGAGTGAAGAGTTTGCAATCTGGTCCTTAACAGAGTGGGTAAGCTGGGCATACTCCTGCTCCCATCTGCAAACGCTTTCACAAGCTGAAAGAATAAAATGCCCTTCTTGCGATCCTGGGGACGAAGCATGGCTGAGAGCTCAAAATGAAGGAGGAGGCAAGAGGGCAGAGTTCTAGTCCTGCTGATGATGTCATTTGTGACATTTAGAGCTGGCCTTAGGGAAAATGGTGTCCTGGGTGAACTTTCTTTGAGTTTAAACACAGTCCAGTCACACACGTGAAGTTTATGGAGAAGCTTGTAAGTCATGGTAGGGACTGTGCGCCTACAGCAGAGACCACTGCAAATGGCACGGGCAGCCCATACTCTCAGTGCTGGCTTGCTGTAGCACCTGAGCTTCTGGCACCAGTGGTGAGAATGCCAGCCTGGCGGCCATGTGAAGCACAGGGGGAATGGCAGCACTGTGAGGCACAAATTGAAGCCCAGCCCAGCATGCATCCAGCTTGGCTTCTGGGAACTTGTCCAGGGAGCGCCACTACCTCCACTTCTCAATGCCACCCAACTTCAGATACCACTCTGCAGCCCCAAGAGCGTTTGCCACCAGCCCGGGCGTGCCCATCTGTCCCTGCTTCATGGACATTAGGGGCAGATGAATGGCTACCCTGGTGGGCTGTGCCAGGCAGCCCAGGGTGATTGCAGAAGAAGCAGATGGAAGCAGATCTCCCAGCCCCAAGGGCAAAGCCTGCCCTGCAGAGCACTGCCCCAGGCCCACCAGAACTCCTGCAGCTTGCTCCCAGGGCAGACCCTCCCCAGTCACAAGTTACAGCAACACACCCTGCAATTTCAGCCCCTCTCCCCTGGCTGGAGCTGGCCCACCCTACCTGCCCCCTCCACCAAGCCGGGACACCACATGTGCCAGCAAAACCACCCACAGCTGGGGAGCAGAGCCCAGCCAGCAGGCACTCACTTCTTACCCTGCCTGGGCATGGCACCTTCTTGACTATAGCACCCTGATTGGTCGCCCATGTCGCCCACCCATAAGGCCAGCCCTGGTGACTTCACATGAATCACTTTAGCTCTGGAGAGAGTCAGGGGATGGGAGGATTAGTCACAGGGCTTTGAGGCCTTGGATGGAAGGTTCTAGGGAAAGGCAAAGAGTCATCTGTGTGTTTTGAGCTAAGGTGTTCTGACGATCCCAATCTTTTGGGCAGCTGAGTCAGTTAATAGAATTATCCCTGGACAATGGGCATTTCTCTGGCAGCATGGAAGGAAAGACTCAGGTACGTATTAGCCAGAGGTGAAAGTAAGCCGGTCCGGTCTGCTACGGCGTACCAGCAAGAGCCAGTACGCCGTGCTGGACCGCATCGACTTCCACAGTGTGGATTGAAAGGGCTCTGGGCTGCCTGCCGCTGTGGGCAGCCCAGAGCCCTTTGAATCCCGGCCGTGGCTGCATTGGCTGGGCAGGGGCTGGGGATTTAAAGGGCTCAGAGCTCCCCGCTGCTGCGGGCAGCCCAGAGCCCTTTGAATCCCTGCTGCAGCTGGGATTTAAAGGGCTCAGAGCTCCCTGCAGCTGTGGGCAGCCCAGAGCCCTTTAAATCCCAGCTGCGGCTCCGGGGGCTGGCCTGGGGATTGAAAGGGCTCAAAGCTCCCCGCAGCTGCGGGCAGCCCAGAGCCCTTTGAATCTCGTCCACGGCTGAGATTTAAAGGACTCAGAGCTCCCCGGGGCTGCGGGCAGCCCAGAGTCCTTTCAATCCCTGCCACAGTTGGGATGTAAAGGGCTTAAAGCTCCCCGCCGCTGTGGGCAGCCCAGAGCCCTTTGAATCCCGGCCGGGGCTCCGGCGGCTGGGCTGGGGCGGGGATTTAAAGGGCTCAGAGCTTCCCACGGCTGTGGGCAGCCCAGAGATCTTTGAATCCCAGTCATGGCTCTGGCAGCCGGGCTGGGACTAGGATTTAAAGGGCTCCGGGCTTCCCTCAATGGCAGGAGCTCTGGACCCTTTAAATCCCTCCCCCAGCCCCACAAAGCTCAGGGTTCCCTCTGGCAGCCAGAGCCCCGGGCCCTTTAATTTGCCCCTGAGCACCGGGGGGCTCCCAGTCACCCCTGCAGCTGGGAGCCCCTGGTTGATTTAAAGGCTCTGGGTCTCCCAGCCACAGCTGGTTCCCCAGGGCCTTTAAATCTTGAGAGGCCATGCCTCTTCCGGATGAGGCCACGCCCCCCTCAGGACTCTGGCAGTACCAGTAAGTCTTGTAAATTATTTTCACCCCTGGTATTAGCTGAAAGCAGTGTCAGTTGTCATGTCCCTTGAACAAACAGTCATTTCCTCCAGATGCTAGAAGCAGGTGCTGAAGTACCACAGTGATGGGCTGAGTATAAGAACCTAAGCAGAATACTGGTTATGGGAACTCAGTCAGGATCAGAAGGTTAAAACTAAGGTACCCAATGGTGCGGGTGTTTGTCCTCTAGCCTTATTTAGATCAATATAAAATACTGCATGTTTCCACTGTAAGCAAAGTCTGGCAGGACTTTGTGTTGCAGCATCTACAGTGAACTACCAAAGCCATTCATGCCAGGAGATATGGGACCAAATCTAGGCCAATGCACAAATGCAATGATCTTTGAAGTCCCATTTCATATGGATCAGTCAGACAGCTGGCCAGTATCCACAGGACAGATGGAGTACTGCCAACTTATGGATGTAAACAGACACATTTTCACTCTACTGTGTGTTTTCCAAGCTATGGGGCATTCCTACGAGAGGGCAGTAAAAACGACTAACCAGGGTCTGAATTTGTTCCCATTAAAAACGTGTTTAGACTATATGGGCAGTGGCCGTCTTTCTTAATAATATATGTACTAAGGACCTATTGCAAAGGGGGTCCTGACAGGGGGCTCAGGGTACGACAACAGCAATAACAGATAATAATCATTGATGAAGAGGAGGAGGAGGAAAAATCTTTCCACATGGCTTGTTGTGATTGGTAGTTTCTGTAGGGGAGAGGCCAAGAAATGGAATTGAAATTGCCACAATCATGAAGTGAGGTGATTGGCTCCCCTAATGGGTACTAATGTCTGTGGTTTGTTTTTATATTTGGTGCAAAAGCCTGTGAAAATATGCACAGAAAACAATTAATAATAATATTTAATAATATTTAACAATGTAAAATATATTAGGCCACTACTATCTAACATAAGAGATTTACACTAATATTTGAAAACGTTGATTGTTTACACTTGTAAGTAAGAGAGTTACTTCCCTTTTCCTATTTCATATGGATCATTCAGACAGCTGGCCAGTATCCATGGGACAGATGGAGTACTGCCAACTTATGGATGTAAACAGACACATTTTCACTCTACTGTGTGTTTTCCAAGCTGTGAGGCATTCCTACAAGGGAAGGCACTAAAAAGGACTAACCAGGGTCATGCTCAGTCAGACCCTTTGGTTGTTCTCCAGAATCTTTGTTTTCATCTAAAAAAAATTAGTCTCTGGCTGTTATAGTTGGGAAGAAAATCTTCAAAACCTGATATGAGTACAACTGATACAACGTCTACCTAAATTTGCAAACAGCCTGAAACTATAGCTATGAAGTGCAGCATTCAATAGGGGCTAATTCAGATTTCAGTGATGATTCTTTGACATCACTGCTAGCTCTTTTACTGCTCTTGAAAAGTAATGTTCCATTGTAGTTTTAAATAAAATAAACCAGATCATATATTTCTTAACCATGTCTTTCCTTAAAACCACAATGTAAGATAAAATACAATTTGATTCTTTTAATAAAAAGTGGCAAAGCCACATGAAAAGATGCGGTAACAATGTTCCTGGAGGGTTATCTGTGTGGTTTAAACCCGGAATCTCTGCATTTAAACATATGAGTGTCTACCACCAGAGCTAAAGGTCTAGAGCTGTTACCTTGAGGGCAGTACCAGATTCCTAAACCTCTAAACATGCTTTATCCACTAGAGGGTGACAAAGAGACACTATGTAAACATGGGGTACAGTTACATGGCACCAGCCAGTGCAGCGTGATATCTGGTGGTTTCCTGTGTTGTTTAGACTCTTACTCTTAGAAACACCAAAACCACCACCAACATTTAAAATGAAAACAATCCCAGGGTGAGAGCCATTTGGGTTAAGCAGCTGCTTTCCAGTGAAAGTGAAGAGCCAATTGAAAGACATCCAATAGAAGTCTGTCTCCTCTGATAACAGAAAGACTTCTGCTGCCCGGGACCTCTCCCAAACATACACAGAACATTAGTTGATAGGTGTAAAAGTCCCAGCCCACCATGCAACATCCTGACCAAACTTTGCTTCTCTTCACAGCCTTCGGAGACCTGCTGGGCTCATGCAACTTGTAAGTATCAAGATATTGGAGTGGGTTTCTGATTTTTACCATTCACACAATGCGGTGAAGGTGACTAGTTCACAATAATGTACTCAGCAGGCTAGAGTATTTCTCCCCTATCTACGAACAGCTGTAAATAATGAAAACAGAGAAATATGAAGCCAGGTGATCTAGGGGCTATTGTAGGTAACAGGGCCGGCTTTAGGACGATTCGCCCGATTCCCGGGAATCAGACCCTGCGCCTAAGAGGGCCCCACGTCTTAGGCACTTTTTTTTTTTTTTCAAACACTCACTTACCCGGGTCCCTGGCTGCGGTCTGCTCCAGCATCTTAAGTGGTCCCGCTCCCTTCACCAAAGCGCGGCCCCGCTCTCCCGGCTGGAGCCCCGGATGGAGCGCCGCAAGACCCACGGCGCCGCTCTCCCGGCTGGAGCGCTGCAAGCCCCGCAGCCCCGCTCTCCCGGCTGGAGCTCTGGGCCCTTTAAATAGCCCCCAGAGCCCTGGGGTAGCGAGGGGCTCTGGGAGCTATTTAAAGGGCCGGGCTCCAGCTGCCTCTGCCATGCCGGTCCTTTAAATAGCCACTGGAGCCCTGCCACCCCCATGCATTCCCCAGGGCTTCCACGGCTATTTAAAAGGTCTGGGGCAGGGTGGAAGCTGGGAAGCCCCGGGCCCTTTAAATAGCCCCCAAAGCCCTGGGATAGCAGGGGGCTTGGGGGCTATTTAAAGGGCTGGGGCTCCAGCTGCCTCTGCTGCACCCCCTGCCCTGCCCACACCAGCCCCGCTCTCCCTGCCTGCAGCCAGCTCTGCACCCCGTGCCCACAGCCAGCCCCTGCCAAACCCCCTGCCCTGTCCCCAGTCAACCCCTGCCACACACCCCTGTGGCCCTGCCCAAAGCCAGCCAGCCCCACACACACTGCTGCCCATACCAGCCCTGCACACCCTGCCCTGTCTCCAGCCAACCCCTGCTGCACCCCCCTGCGGCCCTGCCTGAAGCCAGCCTGCCCCCCACAGCCCCTATCTCCAACCAGCCCCGCACCCCTTGCCCTGCCTGCAGCCAGACCCTACCTCCAGTCAGCCGCTGCCCTGCTTCCAACCAGCCCCATGTCCACTGCTGCCCTGCAGTTCCCAAGGCAGTAACCCTGCACACCTGCTTCAATGAGGGGGGCAGGGAGCAGCTGGGACCCACACATGTGCACACCCCTAGGGAGTGGCAGGGACCTACACGTGAAATGGCAGTCATTAATAACCAATCAACAGCATATATGATGCAATGTACATAATATATAATTTTATTATTTACATAGTTATGGAAAGTAAATAATACATGAAAGAAATGAAAGGCTTTTTTTTCCACTTTTTTTTTTTAAGTCATCCCTGCCAGGGCCCCACCGAAAATGTTTGAATTGGGCCCTGCACTTCCTAAAGCCGGCCCTCGTAGGCAACTGGGTGTCAGTCGCGTCTCAGTTCTGTTCCCAGCACTAGCTAGTAGTATCAGATGAATCATCTCTCTTAAAGTGCAGTTCTGCTTTGAAACATGACTGTACAAACAGCATCCTGGGGTTCCATAGTTATTGTCTCTTGGTGACCGCAGATCAAATTCTCAAATGTTACTAATTTAAAAAGGAGGGGAGGGGTGTCCTAACTGCTAGGCCTGTAAGCTCATCCTGGGATCTGAAAATCAAGCAGAAGTCTTTTGGCTTAACACAGCAGCAACACGAAAGATTTTGAAAATGAAACTTGTTACATCTGTGAGCAAGACCTTATTTTAGCTTGTCACTGCCTTACTGACTTAAGCTAAATTGATATAAAATCCTTGTAACCCAAATTAAGAATGTACTAGATTATTTTCTAAACAGACATAATTAAATCAGCAGAATTTTTCTGTGTTGACAAACCTTTCATTAACAATTCTGTTGATGATGTCTGAGTCCCTGGATAGACTCCAGCAGTCTCCCCAAGGGGTGCTGGCTCTGGAGCAATAACAGGACTAAACAATAGGAAAGCAGATACAACTCTGAACACAAATACAGACATCAGATCTGGTGAGTCAGGAAATACCGTATCCACACTCACTTTTCAGAGTGAAAAGTTTACTCGCCGGGATGGGCTGGATTTGTGTCTGCTGTTTAATGCAGAATGAAACAGGAATAAATGGACACAAATCAGATGTCAAGAATTATAACATTTAAAACAGTTGGAGAACACTTCAACTTCCCTGGTCACTCAATTACAAACCTAAAAGTTGCAATTCTTCAAAAAAACCCTTCAAAAACAGACTCCAACGAGAAACTGCAGAACTGCAATTAATTTGCAAGCTAGACACCATTAAATTAGGCTTGAATAAAGACTGGGAGTGGATGGGTCATTACACAAAGTAAAAATTATTTCCCCATGCTAATTTTTCCCCTACTGTTACTCACACCTTCTTGTCAACTGTTTGAAATGGGCCATCCTGATTATCACTACAAAAGTTTTTTTTCTCCTGCTGATGATAGCCCACCTTAATTGATTAGTCTCATTAGAGTTGGTATGGCAACACTCATTTTTTCATGTTCTCTATGTATATATATCTTCCTGCTGTATTTTCCACCACATACATCCAATGAAGTGGGTTTTAGGCCATGAAAGCTTATGCCCAAATAAATTTGTTAGTCTCTAGGGTGCCACAAGTACTTCTTGCTCTTTTTGAGGACAGGTAGTTAGTTGTTGGAGAGCACTGCTTATCTTTTAGAAGCAGAGGGAGAGCTGGGCTTCGCCCTGCTCCCCTTTACCCTAACCCCTGGTTGACTCCAGTGGACCATGCTGATTTTAGACTGACTGTGGATCTGCCCCATGAACAGCAGTCGAATGATTTAAGATGGGCTCAGACCAAAACCCTGGACTAAAAGATCCCCTCATTTCCTGGGAGTCAGAATCTGAATCTGGGTCTGAATAACAGAATCTCAGCTCCAAACAGCCCAGAACTCTGGGAGTTGTTCAGAGTCTGAGTCCTGCTCTGAATTTTGTGGCTCAGACCCTTCCCTTTCCTCCCCAAAGACCTCAAATCAAAGAGATAAGGAAAATGTAAGGAGGGAGATGAACTAATGGAGAGCATTTACAAAATGACAAGGGAAAATCTAGGAAATAGGCTAGACTTTGAAATATAATTAACCACCTTGTGTGCGTTTCGCTTTGTTTTCTTCCTTGTCTGGTTCCTTTATGGAAGCACCTTCAGAACATCATGATTATGACATCATATGGAAGTGGAACTTGACAGACTGCAGTAGCTTCGTAAGGAATGGCTCTGACCAAAAGCTGGAGATCCTGCAAAGTGGCATGTACTTCATCTATGCCCAGGTGACCCGCAAGAAGAAAATAGAAAATTATTTTACGATGATGCTGTACAGAGATGAGAATATTCTCCTCAACCAGATGACTGGAACAAATACTGGGGAGGACATTGCCTCCATCAATTTCGGGAGACCTTATTTTCTGAGCAAGGGGGAGAAGCTGTTCTGTAAAGTCAATGATGGACTTGGACACATCTTGACAGACAATCTGACTTACTGGGGGCTGTACAAAATGTAACAGACTTCCACTCAGAGTCAGCTTCTCTCACCCTCCAAGGAACATTAGGAATCTAACCTCTGAGTCTGAAGTGTTTGCAATTTCTCTGCATCAAACTCAATACAATGATGCTTTGAGCTTTCTCATCTTCCTGTTGAAGTAATTCAGGGTACATGCTCAACAAGCTGTGAATGTGCGACTCCAGTAATGACATCAGATTGTCACAAGTTATGGGAGAAAGACACTTCTCGAACAACTGTGTGAACAAAGAAAAGCAATACCTTGATGTGTTAGAAATGTTAGTTCTAAAATCCCAGGCAAATGAGTCACTATGTTCTTCTCATTCTGCACTGGTAAACAGTTCCACTCCATGGCTGGCTGCCTTTCTGTGCGGGGTGAAAGTGATTATCATTTGTATATTTTGTGAAGTGCCTTGGAGGTCCATGGACATGAAAGATGCTATGTCAATGTAATGTATAATGTACATACTGTACATAACCTGGACAAAGAGTGGCCTGTCTGGGATTGAGGGACCAACATGTTTAAAAGCAAATGGAATAGAGGGACAATTCCTTGCTCCTATCCAGGGCTTCAGTGAAACATCCTCTTCTTTCTGTCCCCTTCTCTCCTCACATACATACCCAATTTTAACAAGGGAAGCTGCAGCTGTCCCAGTTCCCTCAGGGTGAACCCTGCCCCATCATCCCTGGGGATTCACACCATTTAGGAGTTTTTCATTCAGAATGAATGCAAACTATATTTTCTCTTTGAACCATTGAGTCCAGTGCAGGAGTATTGAAGGTGGCACACACAGCCTGTGTGTCCACATTAAGATTCAGGGTTCCCTTGACCCCCACCATTTTCTATCATACAGTGCTGTAACATGGAACTTAACAGGGCAGATAAAGTCACACAGAGCAGCATCTGGACTGGAGGGGGACCAGGCTTCAAATTCTCTTAACATCTATAGCTGCATTGTGCAGTATAAGCAGATGTAACATTTGTCATTGAAAGGAAGTGGGGTACCCATATCTCTATAGATGGGAGGGCACAACTGTAGAAGTAAAGGTAGAGAAAGAGTGTGATCTAGTGGGGAGAGCTGAGGATTGAGATCGTTGAGCTGTATCATATGTTCCTCTGTTGAGTCAGTGTGTGACCTTGGGTAAGTCACCGTGGTTGTGCCTCAGCTTCTCCTCGCTCAGCAGGCATAACAATGTATTTACCTACCTCACAGGGATGTTGTGAGGCTGAATAAATGGACATTGTAAAGTGCTTGGAGATACTCCGATTCCCTGTTCTAGTGCTGTGGTCAGCCACAGTCGGGCTTCTTGTTCCTTGACTGGCTGTCCTAAAGCAAGCTCCTCTGATAGATATATGCTTATTTTAATACAAATAGCCATATTTGCATGAATAAAGCCTCCCCAATCATTCCTTGAAACAAATTACAGCTTCATGGATTTTCATGGACAAACAAACAAATACAAACACTATTGGACTGAATCACAATTTAGGGTTAGTTTGGTGCAATGTAGCTGGTATGCTTTCATTTTCTATGTATTCCAACATTAAATATTATGGCGCCTGCTTTACAGAAGTGGCTCCCATTTTGTGTTCGTTTCAGTGCAGACCATTAAAGAGGGGACACAAACATACATACAAACAATGCTCTCTCATGGAGACTTTACCTTTGTTCTTTCTTGTTTAGTTAATTACCCTTAATCTAGAATAAAGTTTTTCAGAATAAAAGTGTACAGTGCCCTTGTGTATGACCAAACATGATCGCTTGCAAATATATTTATCCACCCTTTACCTAGCTTGACTGCCCTGCCGGTGTTCGGCCTGCAGAATCTGACCCTCAGTACTCCCATGTGGGGGTGTTATTAGTACTTATTTCTTGGCTCACAGGGGGGAGGTGTTGGTTATCAGTTAGGTGTAAGGCCAGTTTGTGTGCATTATAATTCAGCTAGTGTGAGGATGGTGACAAGCTGTGCTGCTCCATGGAGAACCAAGACCCTGAATCCCTCCCACTCCCCCATCCCTGAGGTTGTAGTGAACATTAGTGGGATTTGAAGGTCAGGAGAAAGAGGGTCAGTCTTCATGCTAAAGGGAGTGTGGGATCTGTTATTGTGCCTGTCCCTTCCACAGGGCACAAAAGGTGTCCTTGCATCCCGCCCACACATCTGTAGTAGAGCAAGGCCCATGGTGAATCAATGTTTATTAAGAGCTTTAACTAGGGGAAATGCTATGTAAGTGCTAACTCAGCATTATTATGATTCCATCACGGCTACTATCAATAATAATCAGGAAATGCATGGGTTTGCATTCTAAAGGGGTTCCTCCCCAACAGGCTAAGCTTGGCCATGTGAGGAATCCCCCCTCCCTCTGACACAGTATGATTTGTGTTTTAATTACTACTGGCATCTCTGGGACTCTACCGCAGTCTCCATTTCAAAAAGCCATCAAAAGCCATCAGATACCAGAGGTTACCACACACTGGTATCTGAAACACTTTTCATTCTAAGTCTGAGGGGAAAACTATGGTGCCTGAGCTATCACTGCATGGTAACTTGAGAAAGGTTGGCTTTAAATGAAGACTTTGGATTGGTGTCAGCAGCGACAGAAAAGAAAGCTTTGGTTTCGGAGATATTAGCTTATAAATTGCTTCGAGGTTCACTTTGTTTGCATCCAAGGGCACTCTCATAGGTGGGAAGATGTTTGTACCTCTTAATTAGTGCTACACTCAGGGATCTCACTCGTTCTCTGAGGCTTAGCTCATCAGTCAGCGCACACACGATATAAGTCTTTCTCGGGAATTAAATATGCCATGAAGATTTTGAGGATCTGAGTCAGCTTTTCTTTTACACTTTTGTTAAATGATAGTGTTACTCACTAGGTTGTTGTGATACATAAAGTGCAGGGAGAGTAGCTACCTTTGATGGACACCCAGCCAGCCAGTTAGCTGTAAAATCCCTCTTGATCTGTTCTCTGCTTGCTTTACCTGTAAAGGGTTAACAAGCCAACAGGTAATAGAAAAGAAGTGGGCACCTGACCAAAAGAGCCAATGGGAAGATAGAACTTTTTAAAATTGGGAAAGAAACTTTCCCTTTGTCTGTTGCTCTCTGGGCTGAAGAGACGGGGCAGCAGGAATGCTGTGTAAAGTTTGAACCAGATATGAAAATCATCAGATCATATCTAGAACTACTTTTAACAACCCAAAGGTGTAAGTAGAGCAGAATGGTTAGCTAGATGAGATCAGATTTATTTCTGTTTATTTTTTAAGGCTTGTGGATTTCATCTGTGCTAAGCCCAGATGCTTTTGTTTGCTTGTAACCTTTAAGCTGAACCCCCAAGAAAGCTATTTTGGGTGCTTAATTTTTGTAATTGTTTCTTTTAAGATCTAGCAAAAACTCTAAGTTCCAGATGTATTTTTTCCTTTTTTGTTTTTAATTAAATTTAGCTTTTTAAAGAAAGGATTGGATTTTTGGTGTCCTATGAGGTTTGTGTATATGTTGTTTAACTACCTGGTAGCCACAGCTAATTTCCTTTGTTTTCTTTCTCAGCTCTTCCCCGGAGGGGGTTGAAAGGGCTTGAGGGTACCGCACAAAGAGGAATTCCCAGGATCCAAGGGGTTTTTTTGCATTTGGTGGTGGTAGCATTTACCAAGCCAAGGTCAGAGAGAAGCTGGAACCTTGGGAGTTTAATACAAGCCTGGAGTGGCCAGTATTAATTTTTAGAATCCTTGTGGGCCCCCACTTTCTGCATTCAAAGTGACAGAGTGGGGATTCAGCCTTAACAGTTGTGATCAAGACACTTTCAGCTCATGCACAGCTCAGTTTCACCAGCTAAACATGGACAGACAAAGAGACAGGCAGGAGAAGACAAAAGAAGGGAAACTGAAAAATGTGGTAAGTATGGACAGACACAGTGGATGGTGATTGCTATCATGGCAAGAAAAACTATTGATCCTTTCTCAATACATCCCCTGCGGGTCTTTCTGAAATTGGGAGCTGAAAGGGAGTCCAGTCCTGCCCAGGTACCAGAAGGGATGGAATCTTTCTTACTCCATATGTCAGACAAGCAAGTGAAGCCCACAATCTAGTACTATCTAAGGTAGGTTGTCAATACCAAAGTCTGAAGATCCTGTAGGCTACGTAACTATTAGACTCATACCCAAGAGCCAAGCGTAAAGGAAAAGGCAGGCACTACAATTCCAGCAAAACAAAACTGAAAATAGATGCTGTCAAATTAAACTTGATATTTTTTTTATGAGATTACACGTTTGGCTGATAAAGGTAACAGTGTTCACATAATAGACTTAGACTTGGTAGTACATGATGTTTTTGACTAACAATGATATAAAATTAATGTGGCACACACTAAATGGATTAAAAACCGGGTAACTGATAGGTCTCAAAATATAATTGTAAAATGGGGAATCATCGAGCAGGTGTGTTTCTAGTGGGGTCCCTCAGGGATCAGTTCTTGGACCTACATTATTAACATTTTTATCAATGACCAGGAAGAAAACATAAAATCATCATTGATAAAGTTTGCAGATGTCATAAAAATTGGGGAAGTGGTAAACAGTGAAGAGGACAGGCTACTGATACAGAGCGATCTGGAGTGACTGGCAAACTGGGTGCAAGCAACAATATGTGTTTTACAATGGCTCAATGTAAACGTCTATGGCTGGGAATAAAGAATGCAGACCATATTACAGGGTGGGAGATTCTATCCAAGGAAGCAGTGACTCTGACAAAAGATTTGGGGATTATAGTGGATAATTAGCTGAACATGAGCTCCCAGTGGGACCCTGTGACTGAAAGAGCTAATGTGATCCTGGGACACACAAACAGGGGAATCCCAAGTAGGAGTAGAGAGATAATTTTACCTCTGTTTCGGCACTGGTGCAACCACTGCTGGAATATTGTGTCAAGTTCTGGTGCCCACAATTCAAGAAGGATGTTGATAAATAGGAGAGGGTTCCAAGAAGAGCCACAAGATTGATTCAAAGATTAGAAAACATTCCTTATAGTGATATACTCATGGAGCTCAATTTATTGAGTTTAACAGAGAGAAGGCCAAGGGGTGACTTGATTTCATTCTATAAGTACCTATATGGGGAACAAATATTTAATAATGGGCTCTTCAATCTAGCAGAGAAAGGTCTAACAAGATCCAATAGCTGGAAGTTGAAGCTAGACAAATTCAGACTGGAAACAAGGTGTAAATTTTTAACGATGAGAGTATTTATCTATTGGGACAACTTACCAAGGGTCATGGTGAATTGTCTATCACTGGCAAATTTTAAATCAAGATTAGATTTTTTTCTAACAGATCTGCTCTAGGAATTATTGTGGGGAAGTTCTCTGGTGTGTGTCATACAGGAAGTCAGAACAGATGATCACAGTGGTCCTTGGCCTTAGGAACCTATGAATCTCTGCTGTCTGTGTTGACACTATAGCAATTGAGCTTTGTGGCTATGTTTGAGGAAAGTGAATGTTAAGACTGTTTGACAGCGTCCAATAGCAGTCATATTTTATATGGCAAAGGAACAGGATTCCCAAATCCCTCACTACAGCCTCTGGCACAAAGTCAGTTAAACAATAAAGATCTGACCACACCCTAAAGAGTTAGAATCAGGAGTGCACATGCAATTACTTTGTATGAATCTGACAACAGAAAGTTATTTTAAAGTGCACTGCACCCACTAGAAAATCTGCCTTCATTTTTCTGGTATTGGTGCCTTGGATATAGTCTGTGGGACCCAGAAAGAAAAAGATTATAAATGTCTACAAATTAGGGCTGTCAAGTGATTAAAAAAATTAATTGTGATTAATCATGCGATTAATTGCACTGTTAAACAATAATTAGAATAACATTTATTTAAATATTTTGGATGTTTTCTACATTTTCATATATCTTGATTTCAATTACAACACAGAATACAAAGTGTACAGTGCTGACTATATATTTATTTTTGATTACAAGTATTTGTCTTGTAAAAAAAAACAAAATAAATAGTATTAGGTAAATTGAAAAATACAAGTACTGTAGTGCAATCTCTTTATCATGAAAGTTGAACTTACAAATGTAGAATTATATACCAAAAAACTGCATTCAAAAATAAAACAATGTAAAATTTTAGAGCCTATGAGTCCACTCAGTCCTACTTCTTATTCCGCAAATTGCTCAGACAAAAAAGTTTGTTCACATTTGCAGGAGATAATGTTGCCTGCTTCTGGTTTACAATGTGACCTGAAAGTGAGAACAGGACTTCTCATGGCACTGTTGTAGCTCACGTTACAAAATATTTACGTGCCAGATATGCTAAATAGTCATATGTCTCTTCATGCTTCAACCACCATTCCAGGTGACATGTGTCCATGCTGATGACGGGTTCTGCTTGATCACAATCCAAAGCAGTGTGGACAGACAGATGTTCATTTTCATTATCTGAGTCAGATGCCACCAGCAGAAGGCTGATTTTCTTTTTTGGTGGTTCGGGTTCTGTAGTTTCTGCATCATAATGTTGCTCTTTTAACACTTCTGGAAACATGCTCCACACCTCCTCCCGATCAGATTTTGGAAGACACTTCAGATCTTAAACCTTGGATCGAGTGCTGTAGCTATCTTGAGAAATCTCACGTTGGTACCTTCTTTGTGTTTTGTGAAATCTGCAGTGAAAGTGTTCTTAAAATGCACATGTGCTGGGTCATCATCTGAGACTGCTATAACATGAAATATATGGCAGAATGCAGGTAAAACAGAGCAGGGAACACACAATTCTCCCTCAAGGAGTTCAGTCATAAATTTAATTAACAAATAATTTTTTTAACAAGCGTCATTGGCATGGAAGCATGTCCTCTGGAATGGTGGCCAAAGAATGAAGGGGCATAAGAATGTCACATATCTGGTATGTAAATACCTTGCAATGACAGCTACAAAAGTGCCATGCAAATGCCTGTTCTCACTTTCTGGTGACATTGTAAATAAGAAGAGGGCAGCATTATCTCCTGTAAATGTAAACAAACTTGTTTGTCTTAGTGATTGGCTGAACAAGAAGGACTGAATGGACTTGTAGGCTCTGAAGTTTTACATTGCTTTGGTTTTGAGTGCAGTTGTGTAACCAAAAAAAAATCAACATTTGTAAGTTGTACTTTCACAACAAAGAGATTGCACTACAGTACTTGTATGAGGGGAGTTGAAAAATACTATTTCTTTTGTTTATCATTTTTACAGTGCAAATATTTGTAATAAAAAATAATATACACGTTGACTTCAATTACAACACAGAATACAATATATATGAAAATGTAGAAAAACATCCAAAATGGTTAATACATTTCAATTGGTATTCTATTGTCTACCAGTGCGATTAAAACTCTGATGAATTGTGATTAATTTTTTTGAGTTAATCATATGAGTTAACTGCGATTAATTGACAGATCTACTAAAAATCTGTAATCCTGCTTCTCTGCTACTCTCCAAGCTGCTTCCCGTAAATAACTGTCAACTACTCTAGCAAAGTCACACATGCAGAAATATTAAATGTTGACATATTTATTTCTGGAGGAAAATAAATGCATGTTTTTGGCATTTTTGGAGTGTTTTATCTGAGATATGGGGACTGAAATAGTTTTCTCTGTTTTGTTCTGGGTTTGTATAGCACTTAACACAATGGTTTTGTGGTCCATGATTAAGTATTCGAGGTTCTATGGTAATACAAATAATAAATAATAAAATACGATGCATTTCAATAATACCTCATTTTCTATTTTGTGGGAAGTTCATTTGGAATGAGAATAAAAATGCCACAAGTCTGATTGTCCAATAGCTTGTCATCTGACTTTGATAAAAAAAAAAAGATGATCCCTTGAAATGTTGCTAATTTATTTTCTAAATACCGGTTTGTCTCTCATGCCCCATGGTTAATGAACTGACCAGCTCAGGTAGAAATGGACAGTGGACAAAAAGTTATTAACCCTTGAATCATACAGAGTCCTAAAGGGTGCAGTGTTCTTAATCTTTAGCACACATAAAATGAAATAGACCAAAACATTATACTATAAGTGGGACAGGCTCAATATGTAAACAGAAAATATAGAATATAAATACAAATAACCCTGATAGGTCCTGCAGTTTTTCCATTTGTAGAAACAACAGTTAGATCTACAACCAGGGGGCAACATTGTGCCCCACCAAGACAAGCAACCAGCTCCCTCTGAAGTCCATGGCAATTACATGTCTGCTCTTACAGTGTGAGTCACAGATTTAATCCCTTTAATGTTCTTAGGACTTGTCTGTACTTACTGGGGGATCGACGCTGCAGTGATAGATTTACTGGGGGTCGATTTAGCATGTCATCAGATCACTCTCCCATTAACTCCAGTGCTCCATCAGAACAAGAAGAGTAAGAGGAGTCAAAGGGAGAGCTTCTCCCGTCGACATAGTGTAGTGTGGACCCCATAGTAAGTAGATCTAAGCTATGTCAACTTAAGTTACGCTATTAACGTAACTCAAATTGCATAGCTTAGATCTACTTTCCCCCATAGTGTAGACAAGGCCTTAGAGACCACACTTATCGCCATGGTTCTAGGTGCCTGTCTCTGCAACCCCACAGCTAGAAAGCTCTGATTTTGGGGTTTGCTTTTCAATCACTTGGCTGCACCAACTGTCACAAACAGCATGATTCCTCACTACATTCTGGATTCTTTCTCTGCTAAAATAAGCTTTAACCAGATGAAGACCTTACAGTAGCCTGACTGTACATGCCATTCAGCCCAGCTAGTTCTGAAATATTGGCAGGTATGTTATGTGAGGTTTGTGACCCCTGTTGTTTGAAATGGTTATAGATAATGGAGAAAGAGTCTTTGTCTCTTTCAGACACATGCAAACACATCACCATAAGAAAATTGCTTATTGGGTGATTAAAAAGGATCTGGTTTGGTCAAATCCCACTGATCTATTGGTCTATTAGAGAAGGAGGATTTTATGAAAACCTTGGACCAAGTTCTGAGGTCTTTCTCACCGTAGGTGCCAACTCTGTGAGTGCTCCAGGGCTGGAGCACACAAGGGGAAAAAAATGGTGGGTGCTAAGCACCCACTGGCAGCCCTCCAATCAGCTCCTTTCCTCTCAGTGCCTCCCGCACTGCAATCAGCTCTTCTGGTGCATACAGAAGGAGTTGGGGTGGGGAGGGGGAGGAGTGAGGGCAGGGCACGCCCAAGGTAGAGGCAGAATCGGGAGGGAAGAAGCAAGGTGGGGTGTGTGTGTGGGGGGGAGCTGTGGGGAGGGGGGGATTTTGAAAGAAGGGGTGGGGCAGAGCCAGAGGTTGAGTACCCCATGGCATAAAGTCGGCACCTCTGCCTGAGACAAACTCCTAATGAGGTTAATGGGAGATTGAAAGTCAGCTTGAATAAAGGCTGAGTAGCAGCTTTACTCTTTTTCACATATCTGTATCTCTAGCATCAGATTCATGAACTTTAAGGCCAGAAGGGACCATCATGATCATGCAGTCTGACCTCCTGCACATCATACACCACAGAACCTCACCTACCTCTTTCTATAATAGACCCCTAACCTCTGGCTGAGTTACTGAAATCCTTAAATCATGATTTAAAGACTTCAAGTCATAGAGAATCCACCATTTACTCCAGTTCAAACCAGCAAGTGACCCATACTCCATGCTGCAGAGGAAGGTGAACCACCCTTCCACCCCCCTGAGTCACTGCTAGTCTGACCTAGGGGGAAATTCCTTCCTGGCCCCAAATATGGCAATCTGTTGGACGCTGAGCACGCCGGCAAGACCCACCAGCCAGACGCCTGGGAAAGAATTCTCTGTAGCTCCCCCTCTAGTGTCACATCACCAGAATTGGAGATGTTTGCTTCTAGCAGTCAGAAATGGGCCACATGTCATTGCAGGCTGTCTCATCATACCATTCCCTACATAAATTTATCAAGCTCAGTCTTGAAGCCAGTTAGGTTTTTTGCCCCCACTGCTCCCCTTGAAAGGCTGTTCCAGAACTTCACCCCTCTGATGGTTAGAAATCTTCTAATTTCTAGCCTAAACTTATTGGTGGCCAGTTTATATCCATTTGTTCTTGTGTCCACACTGGCACTTAACTTCTCTCCTCTCTGGTAGTTACGCCTCCGAGGTATTTATAGACAGCAATCATACCTGCCATCAGCCTTCCTTTGGTTAGGCTAAACAAGCCAAGCTCTTTGAGTCTCCTCTTATAAGGTAGATTTTCTATTCCTCAGCTCATCTTAGTAGCCTTTTTCTGCACCTGTTCCAGTTTGAATTCATCTTTCTTAAACATGAGAGACCAGAATTGCACACAGTATTCCAGATGAGGTCTCACCAGTGCCTTGTAGAACGGTACTAACACTTCCCTGTTTCTACTGGAAATATCTAGCCTGACAACCACAGTCACCTCACATCTGTGGCTCATCGTCATCCTGTGATCAACTAATACACCAAGGTCTTTCTCCTCATTCAGGGGAGGGCTTTCCCCTCACTGGTAGTGCAAGGATTAACTCTACTCTTTGGGGTGAGGAGGCCACGCACTGTCAATCCTGCTGGGCATGCTCCAGCTAAGGACCAGATATAAAAGGGAGCAGCCCAGCTCATTTGGAGCTGATTTTCCAAGTGGAGAGGACACCTGATGCAGGCTCCAGCTCGGGAACTGCTGAAGCTGCAGACGGCAGAAGCCAGAGACACCAAGACACAGGCAAACACCCAAGCTCCTGTGAGAGCAGCACAGGCTGAGAAGCCAATAGACCACTACACCAGGGACAGGGTAGGAAGTAGCTCAAGTAGACTAGTTATTGTACTGAGTGGTGTCAGCGTGTTTCAGTAGATTCCCTGCTGACCCAGTGGCGAGCATACCTGCCAGAGTCAGGGCTCTGAGGTGGGATCTAGTGGAGCAGGGAAGGTCTGGGTTCCCCTGAGTGGCAGCCCATTCCTCTGACCAGCTGCCAGGACAAAACAGCCCTACTGAAGAGGGCCATTATACTGACTCTGGCCAGATCTTCTATGATATGGTCCTTATGCATATTGGCAATACCTCCCAACTTTATGTCATCTGCAAATTTTATTAGCACACTCCCACTCTGTGCCAAAGTTCTTTCTTCTTCTTTTTCCTTTATGATGTTTTTCCTGGTGAGAGTTGCAGTGCCAGCATAGACAGTAGGGAGGACCAGAGCTCCCTTTTCCCCACAACAGGTTCCAGCTCCTCCTGATGAATTCCCCAGCATTCCCAGGCCAGTTGGGAGATATAATCCCTTCAGTATGTCCTGGGTTGGCCTCAAGGCCTCCACCCTGTGAGACGTGCTCAGTATAGTTTCAATGGAAACCTGCCGGGAGCATCCTTATCAGGTGCCTGAACCACCTCAGCTGACTCCTCTCGATCTGGAGAAGTAGCGGCTCTACTCCAAGGCTCTCCCGAATAGCCAAGCTCCTCACCCTACCTCAGAGAGTAAGCCCAGCCACACTGAGGAGAAACCTCAAACTCTGAGATGGCAAAGAACACGAAGAGAAGGTTTGTTTGACTTTTTTCCTATAATACATTGCTGACTGGCATTAGTTCTATTCCAATCCTTTCAGTCTTTATCAGTTGAATCCCATATCAGTTTTTCAATTACTTTCCCCTGGACTGATGCCTGGCTAACTGCCCTTTTTGAATATTGCCACATTCGCACTTTTCTGGGTTTCTGGAATTTCACCAGTATTCTAAACAGTTAACATGGGGGCAGGGTGGGGATAAATCTTCTCAGACAACTCTTTGAGGACTCTGGCATGTAGGTTATCCAGTCCTGCTGATTTAAACACATTAATCCCCACTAGATCATATTTGGTATCCTTCATATTTACTAATGGACTGGAAAGGAGTTCCTCATACTTTTGTGAGGCCATCCTGCTCCTTTCCAAATATAGAACAGAGGTCAAACAGAAAAAAATCCAACCCTGTCATTATAAATTTACCTGAAACATTTCTTCTCAATTTTTCTTGCTCACCAGAAAAAAAATTGTATTTGGTCAAACAAAACAGGGAATAGGGTGATCTTATCAGTGTATATAGAATCTATGAGATGACACAAGATTACTGCACACATTTGTGGGGTCCACATTTTGAAAAAAGGGTATTGAAAAACTGGGAAGGGTGCCGAAAAGGGCTACAACTTTATGGACCATCTCATTCATCAGAGTAGTTACAATAACTTCTCTTTCCCCCACAAATTATAATGCCATTTTCTGCACAACAACTTGTTTCTTAACTGAAAAAATGGTGTTCCCTCTTTAGATACTGTGGGGTGTGGGTTATTGCTGGCCTTAAGTTGTAGTATCATGAGTTTCAGTGTCTGCAGCATTCTCTCTTGCTCTGTACCTCTCCATATCTCTCAGTCTTTCTTCGGAGATGGATAAAAGTTTACCATGTTTATTGTCTCCACCTCGGCCTCTACAGAGCCCTCCTGCTGGCTTCTGAAAGATATGGATGACTCAACATGTCTGCCAACCCCATGTTTCTACCTGGGCAATACTTGATCTGTACATTATATCTTTGCAGATTCATCATCAGCAGCAGCTGTAGGCGCTTTGGTGCACTAAATAATGGCTTTCTCCAAATGCTTTCAAGAGGTTTATAGATAGATTTTATGTCCGTGGTGCAACCATAAGTGCACTAGTGAATTTTTTTTTCATTCCAAAAGTATTGCTAACACAACTCTCTTTCAATTTGAGCGTATCCCATGTCCATCATGAGCAATGCTCTGCTTGCAAATACAACAGATTGTCCTGCATCTCGGATCCTCTGGATTGTAATATTTCAGAATGGGAGCCTTCCCAATCATCTCTTTTACCTTCTGGAAAGCTTGCCTGTGTTTATCCGTCCACTCCCATAAGGAGTCTCAGCTCTCTCAGGATCTTTCAACTCTCAGACATACGTTTGCAAAACTTATCTAAATAATTGACCATTCCCAGGAATTTTTGGACTCCCATCACCCCAATCTTTCCAAACTAGTCAGTTTTTTAAATCTCTACAGAGCCAGAAGCTGCTTCAGGCTTTCTATCATTTTCAATGGTCTGTTCAGGAGCTTTTCTATTACTGCTATATTTTATTTTACATATGGTAACCAAAACTGAATGCAGCTGTCAAAGTGAGGAGACAATGTTAAGTGTATTATTTATTTGGCTTATGCAATCTGGTCAAGCCAAGCTACAGCATTCTTATCACCCACTGAATTATATCATAGTATTATAATAAGTATCATGTTATTCTGCCATTTTGGGGCAGGTGCTCTCATTATCTATTTGTTTGTACAACACATAGCACAATGGACCCATACTTTGGTTGAAGCCTCTAGTCGCTACCACATTATATGGTAATAACAGCAATTTCTCTCAGACATACCACAACTCAGACATTCAACCCATCAAGTCTGGCTTCACTTCAGTTGGCTAAATCTAGTTATTTCTTATTTGTGTTATGGTAGGCCCAAAATGAATTAGCACACACAATGTGCTGGGAGCTGTGGATACATGTGTCAAGAGAAACCCCCTGCGTCTAAGACTTTACAGGCTGAAGGGGAGGTTTTCAGGATGCTTAACAGTAGAAATTTCAAAAGCATCTACGTCCCAATTTCAAAAGTGACTTGTGTATTTAGGACCCTAAAGCTCAATGAAAGTCAATGGGACTGTGACGAAATGCACCCTGTATTCACACCCAACACACTGTTGTAATAATCTTTGTGCAAAATATGCCTTGTGAGGTATCATTTGAAAATGAATAACTGATTGGTAATAATGTCATGGTGAAATGTGTGTAACAATATTGTGTACAAAGTTACGAATAGTAACTGAAATCATGACTGAAATGTATTTACCAGAGAAGTCTGGGGAGGGCATAAACAAGTTCCTCAAAGACAAAGGACAAGCTGACCCTCTAGCTAGGTGTCATCAGAGCTGACTGGCCATCACTGGTCACTTGGCCATTCTTTGGCTGTGAACGGGGCAGGAACAGATCAACCTGTATTTTAGCAGGCAACACCATGGAACCTCTTTCACTCAATGGCTCTTAGTCAGGATGGGCAGGGATGGTGTCCCTAGCCTCTGTTGGCCAGAAGCTGGGAATGGGCGACAGGGGTTGGATCACTTGATTACCTGTTCTGTTCATGCCCTCTGGGGCACTTGGCACTGGCCACTGTCGGAATACAGGATACTGGGCTACATGGACCTTTGGTTTCACCCAATATGGCCGTTCTTATGTAGGAGATGCCATGTCTCCATCCTCACAGGAGGAAGGAACCTTATCTAGAGGTAAACCTCAGGGAAATGCATTTCAAAGAGTGACTCAACTAAAAAGTGAGGGGTGAAACACCCCATATATTTTCTTTCTAGCTCTCGCTATCTCTCTCACTTGCTCTTTCACCTAAGAAGACACAGGAACCAGCCCTTTGGAGTTTGAGGGCAGATCCTGACTTGAGAATTTGGTCAGACCTGTTCCTTGAAACGTGTGGTAAGAATTATACCTGAAACATGTGGTAAGAATTATACCTTGAACTAAGTCTAGTTTGTCAAATTTTATTTACTAGAAAGTGTTCTATCTTTATTTGTCTTGTAACCATTTTTGACTTTAATACCTTATACTGGTACTCAAACTCTCTCTCTTTGTAGTTAAACTTATTTTATTCTTTAATCAAAACTAATCCAGGGTTATGTTTAAACTGAACTGTTTGGTAACTCCAGCTAAAGTAGCAAACTGTTGTATATTGACCCCTTACAGAGGCAACGGATCTCTAATATCCTAGCTGCTCTGCAGAAGGCTGGACAGTGCAGAACACACATTTTGGGGAAGAATTTGGGAGTGCAGAGTGACCCCAACGCAAGTAGTAACCAGAGCTGCTGGAAGCCAGATTGTGACTGGAGTGCTGCTGACTGGCTGCTGGGGTCAGAGCTTCTACCATTCACAGTGAAATGTGCTGCTAACACCAGAACTGTGCCTCCTGCTCTCCATAGAGGAAGGAGATCAGTAGATGGCACACGTTAGAACAGAAGGATCCATTCCCAGAGTGAATCTCACATCTCTCCTTCATGCAAGCACACATACACACGGTTTCATCCAGGAAGCGGGGAAAAACCTTTGTACATTTGATGAGAAATAAGCTGCTGGAGGTTTCTGGATCAATGTATCCCAGACTGGGGTCAATGGTTTCACCATCAGCTATCAAAGAATGTGGTGGCAAAGGCTGCGACAGAAGGTGGGTGGGAGAGTGGATGCATAATACGAAGTATTGGGAGACCAGGCACAGAAGGTCAGGGATGGGAGACTGAAAGAGGGCAGCTTCCATGAAATGACCTGCCAAATTAAAAAGCTGGAGAACCTCTTCTCTAGAGCCTTAGTTACATTTGCCCAGCACCGCTGTCACACCCCAATAGCCCTCTCCCTCAGGGAGTCCCCGGGAAAGGCAGATCAGCATTGTATCTGGCTAACAATGTTGCAAGCATCACAAAGCATTTTGGGGAGTGTCAAAAGAGTATGAGTGGAGAGTGGAAGTTTCCTTTGCAGAGTCTGAGAGGCCGAGGGTGGGGAGAAAGAAGAAGAGCAGAGAAAGGGTTAACTCAACACTGCAGCTAGCAAGCTCAGTCCGAAGATAAGACACTGGCCCCAATCCAAGGTCATGGCACGAGACGAGAAATCTGCAGCTGCGTTTAACTCTCACAGTTTTCAGCTAGCCATGAGAAAAGAAAAAAAATACACCGAGATGCAGAGCTGCAGAGATAGCAGTGAGAACAGTGAGAGCGAATGAGACGGCGACAGCAAAGGCCAACAGAAGAGAAAACAAAGTCTCCGAAGCTGGGATATTTTGGAAAAGTAAGGAAGCCACAGAAGGCTGGTTTGAACTGGTACACAGAGCACCAGGCACAGAGGGCTCTGGACAATGACACCCCCAAAGGAACCCAGGACTTAAAAACCCTCCCAACAGCTGGAGCAATTTGGAGATTACAGTGGATTCCCCGGACGATCCGGGCCCAGGGAAAGAACTCCTGACCGCACCTGCCCCTCTTCTTCTCACGTTACACCCATGTCTGGCCAGTTTTGGATAGTGAATGTGTGAGTATGAAAGTGGGTTAGGGCTTGGGGCTCTAATGCTTTCTTTCTTCCCCTGAGTGACATGGGAGCATTCCCAGCACTCTCTGCTGCATTTTATTATTTTATTAATAAAACTTTAAAATTTAAACTCTTGGTGTGTTACATCATCTCCTCCTCAAACGATCCTGCTGCATCAGCCTGATCACCTAACCCTGCAGGCAGATTGGTAACAAAAATCTGTCACACCACGACATGAAATCAGCACAGTACCGCAGGCCAGCACAAGAGAATCTCAAGAAATTCACTGTGATGAATTAACTGTAGCTGTACAAAACAATTTCCATTATAATCTGACGTTTTCACTCAATCGCATCTTTTTCCTTTGGGAATACAGTTTTCCATGCTTCATTTGTGCTCAAACCTTATAGTTTGTTTGGTTTTTTAAATGTGAGTAAAATATTGTCAGCCATTTATTTAAGTCTAGGAAAATGGGAGGAAATGCATTTTTACCCATTCTGTAGGAAATTCTAGCTACCCTTTTTTGCATTGGTTACAAGAAAAAAAACCTGCTGACGTTTGAAACTTGTGAGGGACATGGTCATCACTGGGGTCATGTGTCATGGCTTCTGCTTCTTTGGGGAAACATTTCTTTTGGATAAAAGTAGTAGGTGATTAAAAAACCTCTTCTGCATATACAGTTTTAACGGATAACAATGCAGGAAGTTGCTAGAGCCTGAACTGTGCTAGAACTGCCTGAGGGCTACCACCGGAGCTATTGGATCTGAGGTGACATCAGTTATTCTGGCAACATTCCCTAAGCGTGTTCTATTGTTTAATAAAGCTGTATTTGGCATTCGCCTTTTGTGTCATTCTTTTCTTCCCTACGAGTTGAGTTGTCAGGAAGGATATGGAGATTGGACAGAGCCAGGAGCTGTCCCAGCCTATGTGCAGCTGAGAAATGAGTGGCTTGAGCCAATATTCAGAACAGGACATGCTGTCTCTGAGGGGTGGGCTGGAGAATTATGGGATTGCACTGGAAGGTCTAATTGTATTTGTGCAGCTGCAGCCCTCCCTCTTCGGTCTTCTCTACACTAGTAAACTGCGTAGCGATAATGTAACAACAGAGGAAGCTGTAGGGTGGATGGGACTTGGGGGCGGGGGTGTTACCATCAGTGGTGCAGAATGACATTGCAGTGGCATTCAGCCTTGTTCATGAGAATCTCAGCTTTCATTTAAAAAAAAAAAAAGAAGTGGGTTTCTAGCCCTCGTGGTTGCGAAGAAAAGCTGGTATACGTGAAGCAGGTGCACCCCTAACAGCCCAGAAGCCACATCAAAAGCACCCAAAATGTATTTTTGTATATCCCATTACTTTCTGGGGCCTGACTCAGATTTCAATGTACTATGAAGCAGAACGAATGGCATAGGGGTTGTCACCTCTGAACTGTGGTGTATTGAGAACGCTGTTGGAATTGTAAACTATCATGTTAAGAGTTTGGGGGGTGGTTCCTGGTCCTGCTTGCAGGCTAGGGAGCACCGTAAGAAAGTGTTCTTAAATCAAGATGGGTTGAGTTGTGCCTTTCAGCCTGTTTTCTCCCTTTGTTTGGGGGGGTCTTATGTGTTATCATACTAAACTCTATGAAATAAAGCTGTGTTACATTGTACCCTTCCTGCAAGAAGATTTGATGGGTTTTTTTAAATCTAACTTCTCTGCTTGTATGCCTTGAAAAACATTAACAAGCCTACACTGGTTGAGGAAGTCCTGAATGACAATCCCAGTTTTGCCACTGTGAGGCTTCATTCATTAATATTTATATTGTGTTTTGAGATCCATGGAGAAAAGGTGCTGTCGACATGTAAGGCATCATTATTATTGTGGAGAGGAACAGGGCAGACATTTCCTATTCTTCAAATATCCTGCATGCTATTGGCAGCAGAGAAAACCTTTCCCCCCATCAGTATTATGAAGTCACAAAGGAATGGTCAGACCAGTCTTGTGACTGACATATTTCTTTCAAATATAGTTCCCTGAGGGAAGTGCCAAAACTGGATTGCTGGAATCAAACCTCCACACCTGTGTTTAGGGGCTTTCAAATTCAGATCCATATCTGATTCCAAAAGTTGTGACACAAGGCTTGTCTAAATGGACAGTTTGTGTGCAGCAAGCTGCAGTGTAAATATAGAGCGCCTAGTGTGGCATGTACAAATTGGGCCCAGCAGACCCTGCCGCCATCCACTAGAAGTTCCATAGTGTGTTTTGACGTACAGCTGTTTCAAACAGGAGTAGGTCAACGCACACTACAAAACTTTTAGTGCATCCCAGCAGGGTCCACAGGGGCAGTTAGTGTGTGGCTAGCTTTATTTTACTTTCTCTAGCAAGATTGCAATGTAGGTCAAATGTTACAATTACTGTATTGCTGATGTTTAATATAAATCCAATCAACTTCTTATGACATCAATAGAAAATTATGTTCATTGTTAAAATTAAATGGAACTTCTTCAAAATACTTGGGAATCATAAACAGGAACATCTACACAAGAGGACCCGGAAGAGACCTATATGTTTAAAAGCATAATTCATAAAACAGTCAATAGAGCCTGCATCTTAATCTGAAGCTTGACTGAAGTCAATGGCAAAGTTGACATTGGTTTCAAATAGCTATTCAGAGGGGTAAATCACTTCATCAACTCTGAGCTCCCACAACCCACCACAGAACCCAGCACCAAGTCCTGCGAAGGACTATCATCAGACTGCACTGTAAAGATAATGTGAAGGCTTAACAAACAACCTGGATTTGTCCCATAGGCACGCATCAACCCACAGCCCACCTGCATTCTCAGAGTGCAGTGCATTCACTCCTCAAGAAGTTCCGGACACTCTAAGAGAGTCTTGACTAAAGATCTGTGAATCTGACTCATGCCCTTCCAGACTTATGAAAGAGTCACAACTCATGAGTTATCTGTGCATGCACACCCCTGCACCTGCTTTCTGTACCACCTGATACACATGCCTTCTGTTTGTACACACCCACACACCCTACCTGCTGTCTGTACACGCCCACCCACCATCTTTGCTGTCCACAGGCATAGACATAAACACATCTGCTGTCTGCACATGCACAGACACACATCTGCTGTCTAGATCCACAGTCACACAACTCCCCTACCCCCAAACCCTTTTGTATCTGCACAGACAAACTCAGACCTGCTATCTGCACACACTCTCCCATACCTGTTTTCTGTGCATACCGACACACCTCCTACCTGCACAGGCATGCCTGCCCATACAAAGTTGCACTCGCATTCAATTACAGAAAACTGCGCACCCCTGCACATTAGCACATCTTTTTTCACACAATCATGCATACTCACTCTCAGATCTCACAAGCTAGCATTTTACTGGAAGACAGGCCCAGGATATTAGAAAGACAGTGGATGAGGTAATATCTTTCATTTCTCACCTTGTCTCTCTTTTACTGGAATAGTTATCGGCACTGGGAACTATATGCCCTTAAGCGACATTATATAAGGGAGTGCTGGCATTAAAAAGATGATTGTTGCCAGTTTCTCGAGACAGGTGAGAGTGCAAGATGTGTGGGAACAGCACTCCCACACTACTAATAAAATGGCCCAGAAAGTGGTCTCTTAATTACAGGAACATACCTATAGTACAAGAGGTGAGATACCAAAGCCGAAGTTATGAAATCTGCCACTTGTATGCACTCTTTCCTCCACCCCCAGGCAGGAATTCCTGCTCCCTGAGTAACTGGACTAGACTCTCCTTTCTTTGTACCATGTGTGAAGGCAAGTGGGGGGCAGGCTTCTAGCTCACAATTTGGATGCCAATTTTCAGGACTGAATCCTGCATTCTTTGTACACCCAAATCTTCCATTGACTTTAGCAGGATTAGAGGGGGCTCGTAGAGTGCAGAATCGGTCCTGTATTTTGTAAACTTTGAACCATAAGATTTCTACCTTCATTTGGCTTCTAGACAAAAATCTAATCTCATAGCCCTAAAATAAAGATTCTCTGCCTACCTTTCTATTTTATATACTCTTTTTGCCATGCAAGTAAATGACAGCCAGGAAGAAAATATTAAAAAATAAATACTGTTAGAGTGATAATAATGTAAAACAAAATACTACAAAAAAAGATCTGTCTAGTCTTGTAAAACTGAAGGGCTGCATACACAACTTTAATGACCACGGCTGCTGCTACTTAGCAGTAATTACAATTTCAAGCATACCAACGGCATTTAGGACTCAGAAAGAAAGGGTTACGAGCCACAAAATAGTTACTCACTCCATAGAAAGTTCCATGTGCTACATTCAGATCTGGTGGAAGGTGGTCAGTCTAGATCTAGCTGCTTATCCCAGCAGCAGGTTGTTTCTATATTCACCATCCTTGTACATATGATAGTTCGACTCATCACTGTTATTGATTCTTTGAATTCCTGTAGCACCTAGGAGCCCTAGTCATGGACCAGTGTCCCATTGTGCTAGGCCCTATATAAACTCAGAACAAAAAGATAGCTTGTATCTCTTTTGGACAGAGACTAAGTAAGGGGGATACCTGACAATGCTGGTTCTATGGCATAAACATTGATCCAGTCCAGTCCATAAGGTCGAGACAGTCTAAGTGAACCAACCTGCATTATATTTGTTATATTGTCCTCATACATATTAATTAAGGAAGCTTAAGTAATTAATTAGTTCAAATTGTCAAGAGTCAAACATGATTTTGTATTCAATAGTCCATCAGTCTCAGATATTTCTGAACCAATCTTTGTTCCAAGCTTAAGGCATAGGATGATATTTTTTCCATTCATAGTATTTCATAGGATAACGGAAAATATGGAAGTAAAATGCTTGGGACTGTCTGTATTAATCTATGGGTGATGACCAGAACGATACAAAGATGTAGTCAAGGGTTGGTTATAACATCTCTTAAGTGTAGTTGCATTGTCTTCTTGCTACAGTTAAGCAAAGGACACAAGAATATTTTCAAAGAAACAGTCATTCTGTGTTTGATCCTTTTATGGACCAAGGTTTTGATTTTTATTTGCAGGCTGAAACTGAGTTGTGTCCCCCCGCCCCCCGCAGGAAAGGTTGAGAACTATTAATTTTTAATGCATCAGCAGTGGCAGTGCCTAGGACCCCATTGTATTAGATCAGAGGTTGGACAACTACAGCCCATGGGCTGGTTCTGGCCTTGAAGCAACAGCATGGCCCCCCTCCAGTTCCTACGCGTAGAGGCATCCAGGGGACTCTGTGCCGCACGTTGCCCCTACCCCAAGCACTGCCCTTGCAGCTCCCATTGGCTGGGAACCGCAGCCAATGGGAGCTGCAGGGGCGGTACCTGCGGACGGGGAATTGTGCAGAGTCACCTGGCTGCGCCTCCAGGAGCTGGAAAAGGGACATGCCACTGCTTCCAGAAGTCACTTAAGGTAAGCGCTGCCCAGAGCCTGCACCCCTGAGCTTCTCCCTGTGCTCTAACCCCCTGTCCCAGCCCTGATCCACCTCCCACCCTCCAAACCCCTCATTCACAGCCTGGAGCACCTTCCTATATCCCAAACTCCTCATCTCCAGCCCCACATCCTCACCCAGAGCCCTCATCCCTGTCCCTGCATGCCCACTTCTCTGCCCCACCCCGGAGCATCCTCCTACACCTTGAACTCCTCATTTCAGGCCCCACCTCAAAGCCCGCACCCCCAACCTGAGCCCTCACCCCCTTCCACACCCCAACACCAATTTTGTGAACATTCATGGCCTGCCATACAATTTCTATTCCCAGATGTGGTCCTCAGGCCAAAAAGTTTGCCCACCCCTGTGCTAGATGCTCTACCTACACAGCCCAAAAGGGCAATCCCATCCCTGCCCCGAAGAGACTGCCACCAATGCTTTTGTCACAAAGAGACAAATGATGGCCCAGCAGAGTTGTGTTCAGCCACTTTTCAACAAACCATCACTTCATATTGACAACCTATCTCATTACCACCCAACCTTGACCTTTCATTTTGGCAGGTAAAAATCACACTGGGACAGTTCTCTTCATTCTCTCTGCTCTTTTTCTGCTCGTGCTGGTGAGTAAATGCTCATTTGCTTTAACAGCTTCCAGTACGCAGTCCTGCTGGAGTCAGTTTGATCCTTGTTTTTATTGTCAGATGTACGTGAGAGATGTAACAGTTGGAGAACTGGTAAGGGCATATGGTCTATTTCACCATTATTATTTATTTGTGATTGCAGTTCCACCTTGAACCCCAACCCACACTGAGTGCCCCATTGCATTAGGGGCTGTACAACCACATAGTGAAACACAGTCCTTGCTGTAAATTGATTATAATCTAATTAGATATGACAAAGGAAGCATTATCCCAATTTGTTGAGAACTGATGCTCAAAGAGATTAAGTGATTTGCCCAAGGTTACACAGGAAGTCTGCAGCACAGCTGGGAATCTAATTTCCTGACACCTAATTCGCTGCCTTAATCTCCCCAGCTCACAAACTCCTCTCACATAGCCTGATGATATACAGATTTAGAGCCTCATCTCATTTCTTCGCTATCCTGTTGCCAAGTTGTGACCACAGCGAGCCATGAATGTGACAAGGAGAGATTCCTCTAATATGTCTTATTTGGGGCTATCCTTGAATACTGCTGTGATGGCAGCTGTCAAAGAATGCAGAAGAACCACTTCCTTTGTGTCAGCAATGCCTGTGTTAGTTATATCATCTTCCTTTCAGAACAGCCCTAAACAATCTGAGCCCAATCCACCAAAGAGGAGCATTTCTTGTGCTGTGTTCCACTGCAGCACTTGAGATTAGCAGGGCTGGAATTTCTGGCTACTTGCGCAATCAAGGCATTCCTGAATGGTTCATGGCTCTCAGATTAATACAGTGGGGACACCCTTTAGAGAAGGGCTCAGGTCTTTTCCTTCTGTTTCCCTTCTGTATTCATGCCATTGGATTGTTGGGGTTTTTTAGCTGATCGGACTGTGGCTGGGGGCGAGGGTAGGAATTTACAGTCTTCTGGGTTTTGCTGCTGCTCAGAGATATATTGAGGCCTGACACGCTAATCATCATATAGTAGCTCTTCTTTGTTTATGTACCTACGAGTCTTCTTGGCACAGGCTCCTAGCACAGTTGTTATATAACCAGGGTACAAGAGGGTGTTTTGTCGTATCTGAACACCCACCTTTCTTCAAACTGCCTGAAACAGCCAGGACCACCAGAAGAAATGCTCAAGGTTCTCAATCAGATCATTAACTGGAGCCACACCTCTGCAGGGGATTTCCTGCTCTCCTCCTGGCTCCATATACAGTTTGATGTTCCCACAGTGAGCAATTCCTTGTTCTTCACTGGGGAGTGGGCATGACAGAGAGCAGCCTTTGGAGTGCAGTTACATCCTCTGTTAGAGTTGCTCCCACTTCCTTTATTTAGAAAACATCTCACACTCTCATACTTTGGGGCAGAGACTGGCCTTTGTGCTTTTTGCTGTCCCCATGAAAATTCACCTAAATGTAGTCAATTTATAAGCCTTTGACAAATCTCAGTCCACGCATGCTCAGTACAGACTTCTCAGATTTTCGCAGCTAATTTCCCCCAAAAGATTTCCTCAACAATGCACCATGCACCTGAGGCTGAGCAGGACTTTCTTTGCAATTGCTGCTTTGGGCTACTCTGTACGGTGCTAGGGTAGGTCCATGCAGCTGAACTGAGAGCAGGGAGCATCTCTCTCCCATGTTCTCATTGACCTTCTGCAGGGCCAATGTAGCTTGAAGGAAGAAGCTGCATGATTTGAATGCAGAGAGGACAAAAGCCAGAACTGCTTAGGGGAAAGAGATTGCAAAAAGGGAGGTGGGTATCACACAGAAATGGGGCCTGGAGGTTGGCTGCAGGGAAGAGGAAAACTGGGGCTGGGAATGGTGGCATGGAGAGATAAACTGAGCAAGAAGAGTGGAGAGAAAGAGCAAGGGGGAGGAGCCTGGCATGGGGAGTCCAGAGTGGTGAGACTGGAACTTGCCGGGAGAGAATAGGACTGGAAGGAGAAGCTAGAGCTAGGGAAAAGCCAGGACTGGGACAGGGACTGTTAGAAGAAGATGGAACAGAAGGGACCAAACTTGGAGGGTATTGGGCAGAAGTGTCCATGCCCAGTAGAACACTTTCCCATCCAGAGCTGGAATGGAACCCAAGACCCAGAGTCTCGTTCTTCCTCTGCTGTCAGCAGATATCTGTGAAACCCACTGGCAGCGTGTCCCATGCCCCTGCAGTGTTGGTCTACATAGTGCGCAACAACCTACTACTGCTATCAATTACTTCTTGATCTGAAGAGGCAGAGATCTGTTGTGGTAGATCTAGAGGTTCCAACACTGCTGTTGACCATTGTGGATGTCAATATGAGGCTCCAGGATAGAATTTCTGGGTTTTTTTCAGTTTACTTTTTTAAACACACACACACACACACACTCTCAAAAGGTAGGAAATTCCAGAATTAAGATTGCCTGTGCAATTTTCTTTCAGCCCCGTGTGTGTATGTCTTATGATACAGCTTTTAACTACATGATCAAACTCTACCTTTTCCACAGGAACCCTGCCTCATTCATTGCACAGGATGGACCTACTCTGGAGATGAATCAGGGTTGTGCAGTAAAGTAGACTGTTCTTTAATTTGTTGCAGAATTTGGAAGGTGTGTAGTGAAGGACACGAGCACTGCAAGAAGAGAAAGGATGGTCTCTTGGTTAAGGCAATTGAATGTTGCCCTAGAGAATTCAATTCTATCCCTGTCTCTGCCACAGAGTTCCTGTGTGTAGCTTGGCAAGTCACTTAAACTGGACTTTTCATAGATGGTCACTGTGGGTATGTCTACATTATGAAATTAGGTCGATTTAATGGAAGTCGATTTTTTAGAAATTGATTTGATACAGTCAATTGTGTGTGTCCCCTCTAAGCGCATTAAGTCAGTGGTGTGCAACCACAGTACCAAGGCTAGCAGTGACTTTGGGAGCGTTGCACCGTGGTATCTAACCCACAGTTCCTGCAGTCTCCATCACCCATGGGAATTCTGGGTTGAGCTCCTAATGCATGATGGGGCAAAAACATTGTCGAGGGTGGTTCTGGTACATGTCGTCAGGCCTCCCTGCCTCCGTGAAAGCAATAGCAAAAAATCATTTCTCGCCTTTTTTCCAGTGTTACCCATGCAGACGACATACCACGGCAAGCATGGAGCCCGCTCAGCTCAATGTCACTGTATGGCTCCTGGGTACTGCTGGCAGACACAGTACTGCAGGGCTACACAGCAGCATCCCCTTGCCTTGCCGACGGTGCAATATGACTGCTAGCCATCGTTGTTGTCCCCTGGGTGCTCCTGGCCGACCTCGGTTAGGTTGATCGGGGACGCCTGGGCAGATTTGGGTGCTCCTGGCCGGCGGTGGTGAGGTCGGTCGGGGGCACCTGGACAAAAATGAGAATGACTCCAGGTCATTCTCTTCTTTAAGTTTCATCTCATGGAGATTCAGTCCTGCCTGGAATATCATGCCAGCTGGAGGCTTCTGCCTCAGGCTGCTCTCCTAGTCGGCAGCACAATGCGGTCGCACCCACCCCAGCCTACCCTTCGCTCCCCTGGCTCATGAAGCCTGGACAATACTAAGGAGCAGTTCAACTATAGGTTGAACAAGTGTGTCAAAGTTAGAATCAGGACTCACAATTTGTTAGATCTCTCTGTTTTATTAGCGCAGCGGTCCGCCAATAACACCCAGATAATGTGAGTGGCCATGCAAGACCCAAACAGTTTTATTTATACAAATAAAAAAGTGGGAATTAAACAAAGGGACAAAGAAAGCAAAACAGTAAAATTCACCTGGGGCACTGCATGCATATCCTACTTTCTTACTAACTCTTATCGATCTAAGGCTAATACTTCACCAATTGCCCTTAAACGGTGCAATTGTTCTGTGTTAATGTCTGTATTTCTAACACCTGGATTGCAGCATTTTAACAATTTTGCTTAAAGGTACAGACAGCATTTTTTTAATCCTTTTTATTTTTACAATATAATTCATTCTACTTTCACAATAGTGCATAATGGTGGCAGAATGTGCCTTTGGACGTTTAATAAGCTCACTGGTGCAGTTTACTGAATTGGTTAGGACCTCAGCAAATGAATATTCCCATCATTATTACTGCTTTTGCTGTGTACTCACAATATCTGCGAGAATAAGGGGAGATGTTTGTGGTTGGGGTGGGAGGTTGAGGGCAAATCACCTGGCGATACACTGATTAACACACAGCCAGACACAAGCCAGGGTGGTTAGAAGAGCACAGCAGGTGCGTGCTGGTCATCCAGAGAAGCTTGAAAACCAGCTTCATGACTGGCAGGCTAAGTGTGAAAGTTCTGTTTGTTTCTCCTTGATGAAAACCCATTCGCTTGGTTCCCTCTACTTCCTTGTAAGCCAACTGCCCTCGCCTCCCACCTTTGATCTCTGCTTGCAAAGGCAATAAAGTCATTGTTGTTTCAAATTCATCGCATTCTTTATTAATTCGTCACACGCAACAATTGGGGGGATAACTGCAACCCCGTAAACCGGGAGGGGGTGTGGAAGAAGGGAAGCACAGGGTGAGTAGTTGTAGGGACATCCCCTAAAATGGCATGCACCTCATCATAAGAGTGGCAGTGTCTTGGGGCTCTGACCCGGAGCAGCCGTTTGCCTCTCTGATTCTTTATAGGCTTCACGCAGCACTGCTGCGGGTCCCTGTTATAACCTCTGTCCTTCATGCCCTTGGAGATTTTTTTCAAATATTCTGGCATTTCATCTTTTGGAATGGAGTTCGGATAGCACGAATTCGTCTCTCTATATAGCGATCAGATCCAGTACCTCCCATCTGGTCCATGCTGGAGCTCTTTTGCGATTCTGGGGCTCCATGGTCACCTGTGCTGATCAGTTCGCCACAGTAGCCAAACAGGAAATGAAATTCAAAAGTTCGTGAGGCTTTTCCTGTCTACCTGGCCAGTGCATCTGAGTTGAGAGTGCTGTCCAGAGCGGTCACAATGGAGCACTCTGGGATAGCTCCTGGAGGCCAATAGCGTCGAATTGCGTCCACACTACCCCAAATTTGACCCAGCAGGTTCAATTTCAGCGCTAATCCCCTTGTCGGGGAGGAGTACAGAAATCGATTTTAAGAGCCCTTTAAGGTGACAAAAATGGCTTCATCATGTGGACGGGTGCAGAGTTAAATTGATCTAACGCTGCTAAATTCGACCTAAACTCGTAGTGTAGACCAGGGCTGTGTGCTTCATTTTCTGGGTCCCTGACATGAGACCCTGGGGCTTGATTTGCAGGAGTGCTGAACACTCACAGCTGCTACTACAGTCAATGGGAGCTGTGCTTTGGACATAAAAAAGATGCTATCTAAGAGTAAATACTCTGAAAAGTCAGGCCTTAGGCCTCTCAAATTGGGCACCCAAAATTACCAAATACTTTTGACCTTCACCTCCATGTCTCACTTTCCCATTTGTAAAATGGAGATACCACCCCCTTACTTCACAGAACTGTTTGAAAATACATTCATTAATGTTTGTGAAGCACACATACACTATAGTGAAAAAAAGCCGATGAGGAAATTAATAATTCTGTGATCAAATTAATATTTTAATCGTGTTGTAAATAGGCATGGGGCCAGACGCTGGTTTAGGTGTAAACAAAATACTTAACAGATGCTCATGAAGTGGGCACTATCCATTCTGTGCACTGAATGAGGCAGGGGGCTGTGGAAAAAAAATAGAGTGAGATCAAGCAATTAAAGACTAGCATAATGCAAATGCATACGGGGGTCAAATTACTAACTTTGTGTGCTTGCATTTGCCACCTGAATAATGTTCTTTTAACAATATTGTGTGTCACTGTATAAACATTTAACAAAGATTTTTTAGACAGAATCCAATGCTAACCTAGTGCTGCCGATCACTCTTATTTCTCATTTATTTTGCAACATAGAATAACAATATTAAATACGCTTATGATCCTTTGAAAGACACCTTCTGGTATATGTGTGATTTAACTAAGTCCTGGACACTATTCAGCAAAGAGGCAGTGTCTGTGTAAAAGATACAGGGTCAATATTGGATTCAGTTCTCAAACGGAGCAGGAAGGGTTCTTTGAGTTCCTCAGGGTGTGAATGCAGCATCTACTTTGTCTATCAGCTTTTCTCCATAGGTATTTCTCCCTGCACCTCATATCAGTTACCTGTTAGTAGTTGTAAATTCTTCTCAATTCAGGGCCTACCTGTAATCTCTAAAGGAATACTGCACTTGCATATGGACTCCTAGGCTTCGTGATGGTGTCATTTTCAGATCTGACTGTAGGCTCCAATCCCACATGGTGCCTAGGGCCTCCATGAGTGGTACTGGAATAACACATACGTTTAAGCTGTAAAATATGAGCGATTCTCTTGTCTTTCTAAAACATTTTTTGTTCTATAGGGATATTGACCTGTGCACTTACTTGTAAATGCACAAGTGAAATACATCAGTGTACATGTTTGAGGTAAGATACTGATATACAAAGGAAGGATAAAGGCCAATGTTTTCAAAAGGGGGCAGTGAATTTTGGTATCTCAGTCTCTAGGTGTCTAGCTTGAAACACCTTGTGCCAGATTTTAAAAAATGAGCTCAGCACTCAATGTGCACCCAATATGCTGAGCACTTTTGAAATCTGGCCCTTCCTGCACTGACTGTATATGTAGCTGGATACCGAGGAAGGGATTACAGTCTGTGCCTGCTGAACCTGCTGCTGTTTACAATTCAGGCGCTATGCCTCAAGATCCATACAGCAATTAATCTTGAACGGAATTAATAATCACCAGCATGATTAATCTGTGGCTGATGATTCTCAGCTGTTGACGTCAATGCTGCACTACCTCAACTTATGCTTCAGTGTGCCCCTGAAGCCTTTCTTGTGCCTGCTGCACATGCAGTGAGAGGCGATGCATGGACGGGGCACGGGGTCATGTGGGGTCAGGCCTCCTCCCCTGATTTGCTTCACACAGACTGAGCATGCTCAGTAACACTGCTGAAGCTGACTGTCCTCACTCTGTCTCTCTCCCCCACTACCACCACCTCACACTGTCAGCAGACACAGGTCATCTCTGCATGTGGTTACTCACATTCAGTTAGACTAGTGGTCCCCAAACTAACAACCTGTGAACCCCTTTCACTAAAATGTCAAGTCTTGCGAACCTCCTCCTAAAAATGAATATCTCCAGGGATTTTCTCCTTTACCTGAGTATAAATTATAAAAGCAGTGATCTTGGAAATATAAAATTTGATTTTATGACATGCTTATTACACACTGTATTATTAATTATTTATCATTACACTATTTTTATTAGAATCAAACAAAACGCAGAGACAAAATTTCTCGATACTTTAAATGACTGCTTATTGGAGCAGTTGGCATGGGAATCCACAAAGGGAGAGGCAACTCTCGATTTAGTCCTGAGTGGAGCGCAGGATCTGGTCCAAGAGGTAACTATAACAGGACCGCTTGGAAATTGTGACCATAATATAATAATATTTAACATTCCTGTGGTGGGAAGAACACGTCACAGCCCAACACTGTGGCATTTAATTTCAGAAAGGGAAACAAGCAAAAATGAGGGGGTTAGTTAAACAGAAATTAAAAGGTACAGTGATTAGAGTGAAATCTTTGCAAGCTGAATGGACACTTGTCAAAGACACCATAATAGAGGCTCAACTTAAATGCATATCTCAAATTAAAAAACACAGTAAAAGAACTAAGAAAGAGCCACTGTGGCTTAACAACCATGTAAAAGAAGCAGTGAGAGATAAAAAGGCATCTTTTAAAAAGTGGAAGTCAAATCCTAGTGAGGTAAATAGAAAGAAGCATAAACACTGCCAAATTAAGTGTAAAAATGCAATAAGCAAAACGCAAAAAGGAGTTTGAAGAACAGCTAGCAAAAACTCAAAAGGTAATAACAAAATGTTTTTAAGTACATACGAGCAGAAAAGCCTGCTGTTACGTGCCTAAGTGCTCTGCAGGGACGAGACACACACACACACACAGTGAGTGATATGTCTTTAATGAAGGTAAAGAAACACACACCGCAACTGGACTCTGACTTTGCTAATTCAAGCAGGAACGAGTCCAAGCAGCAAAACAAATCCTACTAAATATAATTTATGCTAATAGCATGTAAAACAATCATACATAGGCATGGGAGCTTTCCACAACTGACTATCTCTGTGGCAAAGGCCAGGCTTTTCTAAACAGCCGGCTTCCCAGGCTAAGCGGTTCTCAACCGGCTACAAACAGCATTTGCTAACACACAGCACCCTTTAGTAACCTGTCCTTGAGAAGGCGAACAGCCTTAGCTAAACCACCGTGACAAAATCTTCCGCAGTCCCTACACCTGCTAAACCACCAGTGGGCCCTCTTGCTGATCGAATACAAAAGGAGCGTCTTAAGACGATAAAGTCATTGCGGAGAAACTAAATGGGTTCTTTCTCTTTGGTCTTCACGGCTAAGGATGTTTGGAGATTCCCAAACCTGAGCCAGCTTTTGTAGGTGACAAATCTGGAACTGTACAGATTGAAGTGTCACTAGAAGAGGTTTTGGAATTGACTAAACTTAACAGTAACAAGTCACTGGGACCAAAAGGCATTCCCACAAGGTCTGAAAGAATTCAATGTGAAGTTGCAGAACTATTAACTTATGGTTTGTAACCTGTACTTTAAATCGGCTTCTGTACCAATGACTGGAAGATGCGAATGTATGCCAATTTTAAAAAGGGCTCCAAGAGTGATGCGGCAATTACAGACAGTAAGTCTAACATCAGTACCGGCAAATTAGTTAAAACAACAGTAAAGATAAAATTGTCAGACACATAGAAGAACAAAATTGTTGGGCAAACGTCACATGGTTTCTGTAAAGGAATTCATTCTACTAATCTTTTTAGAGTTCTTGAATGGGTCACAAACGTGTCTGTACTGTGTACAGATGTGGTCCTCTCATCTCAAAAAGACTATATGGCATTAGAAAAGTTCAGAAAAGGACAACTAAATGATTAGGAGTTTGGAACAAGTCCATATGAGGAGAGATTAAAGAGGCTAGGACTTTTCAGCTTGGAAAAGAGGAGACTGAGGGGGATACAATTGTGTATAAAATCTATGAGTGGTGTGGTGAAGTGAATAAGGAAAAGTAATTTACTTGTTCCATAATATCAGAACTAGGGCCACCATGAAATTATGGCAGCAGGTTTAAACAAATAAAAGGAAGTTCTTCTTCACACAGCACACAGTCAACCTGTGGAACTCCTTCCTAAGGAAGTTTGGTGAAGGCTAGACTTAACAGGATTAAAAAGAGAACTGGATAAATTCATGGAGGCTAAGTACATAATGCCTATTACCCAGGAGGGTAGGAATGGTGTCCTAGCCTCGTTTTGTCAGAGGGTGGAGATAGATGGCAAGAGAGAGATCACATGATCATTACCTGTTAGGTTCATCCTCTGGGGCACCTGCCATGACTACTGTCGGTAGACAGGAACTGGGCTGCGATGGACCTTTGGTCTAACCCAGTATGGCCATTCTTATGTTCTTATGTATTACTTCATGAAAACGGCAACACTCTTCCACAATCTCACTTTTGTAGCTTGTATCACTTTGAATAAGCCTTTATAAGACAAGGCTCCTATGTTCATCAAGGAGTATCAGATGTGAAACAGCATGAAGGTATTAAGAAGCCAATCCAAAGAGTTCCTCCTACACAATTGGGCTTGAGCATCCAGACAAACAACACACGTTACAACAAAGTAAACTTGTTTTCATAGATAATTTTAAAAACAATACTAACTGCCTATTTAATTTTAAGAACAGCAAAAAATATCCACCTCCCTTTCCATTTCTTATAAGGAGTCTTGAAGTTTAAATCTCAGTGAGATAGATATGCTTGCTTTGATCTGCTTAGCTCTTGGAAGTCCAGGGGCTCCAGGCTGCTGGTCCCATGCTGCCTAGGATCTCTGTCCACCATTAGGGATTTTTTTCCTGGGAACCCCCTGTAACATTTCATGAACCCCCAGGGGTTCACAAACCCCAGTTTGGGAACCACTGAGTTAGATATATAGTGTCTGCCATTCCTTGTGTTCACCTGAAACCATATTGTGCCTCTGATAGCATGAGATTGGCAATGTTGCACATCAAACAAAGACTACTTTGGCCAGAACCTTTCCAGCCATGGAGAGTAATGAGATACTGCAACAGTTGCCACAGTCAGACATACCACGATTGTCACCATATGAAAAAAGAAAGGGCAAATCTTTGAAGGCTTGCAGTGCATTTTCAGTACTTCATACATTGAGAAAGAGTCCATGCAGTTGCCTCAGCAAAGTCTCAACTCCTTTCTTGAATATGTCTGTGGGAATGCCGTCTGATCTTGGGGCCCTGCCATTCTGCATCTCACTGATTGCGGTGTTGACTTTGTCAAGGGACGAGGGTATGTCCATGTTGTCATTACATGTTGGATGACCCACTACTCTTATTTGTGACTCATCTGAAATGTTGAACAGTGTGTTCCAAAGGTCTCTGAAATGATCCCCACCTCTGAAGGGTTTCTCCTTTATCAGTAATCAGTGTTATGCCAGCCGCATTTTCAAAAGGCATTGTATGTGTGTATGTAGGACTATACACATCTTTCACAGCAGCATACACATTTTTGGTCTCATGACAGTTGGCACAGCCCTGGATTTCATTTGCCTTGGCATTCCACCATTGATCCTGCATGTTTCTTAGCTTAGGTTGGATGTCATGACACAGATTCCTGCACATTGTTACTGTGCCTACAGGGATATTGGTAGCAAGAATTTGATGGTGCCTTTCATGGTTTTTGGCGAGCAGCTGTTGGATTTCAGGGTCATTCTAATCAAACCAATCTTAGTGTTGTCATTTTACTGTATCAAGGTGGCAAGAGCATCTTCAGATACAGTATCACAAAAAGTCACCCACTCACTATTTACATGGCACTAGGCGGCTCAGAAAAAGCTACTGTGATGTTGTAGAGAGGCGCCCACATAGCTTCATCTTCTAATCACATTATGGTGAGCCATCTGATGGGTTTAGATCATGATTTGCAATGGTCTGGTCATCTTACCAATAAGTGTGGAGTGGATCATGCAACGGTCTGTCCAGCAGTCTGCCCCATGCATCGCTGCAGTGATTTATATAGTCTGTAGATCTTGCTGCTGGATGATGAGGTGATCAATAAGATGTCTTGTTTCAGGGCTTACATGGGGGAATTCATGACATTTTATTTTTGTCTGGTAAGTGGAAAAAGGTATTCATGATCACCAGTTGCCACCTGATACATTGAGTAGCAGAGCTCCATTGCGATTCTCTTTCCCAGTCCCATGCTGTCCAAGGGTGTGCCACCAGGTTGCCACATTACTTCAAATCCATGTACTGAATTTCTCCATAGCGATAAGTTTATGCAGCTGCAGTGAGTGTGTCTAAGTGTGTCTAACTTTTCTTTCTCATCATCGACATTTGTCATGGTAGAAACGTAAGCGCTGATAATGACAATGCACTGCTTTTGTTTCAGCAACAACTAGACTTTTGAGCTTGGCAGCAATGAAGTTGCTAATGGCAAAGCCAACACCCAACTGTCAGGGCTCTGTGGTTTGGCAACTGCGCCAGAAGAACCTGTACCCTGAACCAGTCTCTGTGAGTTATTCTTCATCAGCAAGGCTGGTCTCACTCACTGTGGCAATGTTGACCCTATACCCAGCCAGTTCTCTTGCAACAAGTGCTGTGCCTCTCAGGTTGGCTGGTGGTAGGGTCAGAATCCTAACATTCCACAAAGTAGTTGTGGGTTTGTTCGTTATCCAATGCTATAGGTGAATGACCTTCCAGATACCGTGGTCTGGTGAGGTTCTATGGAAGCAGACAATTTTTAGGGCACCTTTTCTAGTCCCTTCCCCATATGGGATGAGCAGTATAATCCTGTATAGGGCTGCTCAGACACCCAAGATATTGCTGAATGGTGCTGCTACTTCCAGGTACAATACCAAGTGATCCATTTCATGGTTTGTGACGACGAACACCAGCATCACCACACTATCGCTTTGACACTCGCCCATCACTGCAGGACATTCCTCTGTCATGAGATCACACTTGGGAGTTTGTTTTTAGTGGTGACTCTTTGCATTTCACCGTCCACCCTCTCTCACCCATTCTCCTGAACCCCAGAGGTATGTATTTGCAAGACAACTGGCAGAGGTTAGGGTGTAGTTTATGGTCATCAATATGGAACCATTCCATGCAACCTCTCCTGTGCCTGCATCGGCTGGCTATGCTAGTACAGCGTGTAGTATTCTTATCTGCCATAGAAACAATTAAGGTCTTCGCTACCAATCTCGTTGCTGGGGTCATGGGTTAGTGAATGTCAAGTCATATTCCACATCCCATGGACCTGTGCATTACACCTCTCAGGGCCCCATGCTGCTTTGAGATGTCTTGTAGAATTAGCCTGAACATGTAAGGGCCCAGCTACTGGTTGGCACCGCTCAGAGGTACTGCAAGGGTATTGCCAGTAGAGAGGCTATATACCCGCAGGGAGGACTTCTACACTCAGCCTCCTTTTCATCTAAACGAGACCAGCTGGCAGCCAGCAATGATTGTTAAGAATCACTATATTGATCATGGGCCCTAGATGTTTCACCAGGCCTGTCTCATGGAACTAACCAACAGAATTGCTGCATACTGATAAATCCTTGAGTAGTTGGTGTAAGTATATCAGTACATGGTGCAGAATTAAACTTCGGTAACTAAGATCATCTCTTTAATGTACTTATATAGCCCTCACCACTAGAGTATCTCTCATTATGCACTACCTAGAGAATACTGCTAGCCCCATTTTACAGATAAGAACCAAGACAAACAGAAACTTAGTAGTGATTTGCCCAAGGTGACGCAGGATGCGTGCATGGCAAAGCAAGAACTGAATGCAGGTCTCCAGGATCCCAATCCTCAACTTTAGCCATAAGGCCATCTTCCTCCTGTACTCTTGGGTCTTACAATCATAGAGTGGGACCAAACAGAACATAAAACAAAGCCTCTGCATAGAAATTCCAAAGATATGAAGGGAAATATTCCACAAACATTCCTGTCGTTGAGTGTGTAGTAAGGAAGGAGAGGATTCAACTAACTATGAAGAAACTGCTTCTGTCTGCTGCAGAGACTCATGGAGCTGCTCCTGAAATAGCAGGTGGCTCTTTTAGCTTAAAAGCTGAGGCAAACACACTCATTTGGAGATCTAGGGAAGAGCTGCATATGCCTGCAGAGAGATGGTATGCAGTGTAGTTGGAGGTGTTGATCCCTGGATATTAGAGAGACAAGGTGGGGGAGCGAATATCTTTTACAGGACCAACTTCTGTTGGTGAGAGGGACAGAGCTCTGGGTGTTTCAAAATCTTGTCTCTCTCTTTACCAACAGAAGTTGGTCCATTAAAAGATATTCCCTCACCCCCCTTGCCTCTGCACAGAGATGGATCATTCCTGTTGGAAGGCTCAGGGTGAAGGAAGTACCTCTTGCTGGAAGGGCCACCCATAGGATTCAGGGGGTCTGGGGTCCTAAGCGGTGGGGGGCCCCCGCTTCGGCAGTATTTTGGTGGTGGGGGGTCCTTCCACTCCAGGACCTGCCACCGAAGTGCCCTGAAGATGCGTGGCGGTGGGCCCCCGCCGCCGAATTACTGCCAAAACCCAGATCTTCGGTGGTGGGTCTTGGGGCGGAAGGACCCCCCGCCATGGGTCTTTGGGGCACTTCGGCAGTAGGTCCCGGAGTAAGAACCCCCCGCCGCCAAATTACAGCCAAAGACCCAGAGCGGAAGAAGTTCCGGGGGCCTGGGCCCTGCAAGAGTTTTCTGGGGCCCCCGGAGTGAGTGAAGGACCCCGCTCCAGGGGCCCCTAAAAACTCTCATAGGGGTCTGGGGCAAATTGCCCCACTTGGCCCCCCCCTCCGGGCAGTCTTACTTGTTGGCTTTTCCAGACCAGCATTTCTTTGTCTGTATATTGTTCATGAAAAAGGTCTGCCTTTATCACATTGTTCTGGTTTTCTCTTGTACACGCTAAAAGCAGTCTTACTGCAGTAACAAAACAGCAAATTAGCAACCTCAGCAAGACGCCCTCCTTGATCTCATTTCGGAGCCTGTCAAGAAAGGGTTTGCCCCGTTCCTCCTCTCACTACCATGTGGCTTCTCTGAAACTTGCATTTGGGAAGCAGTGGCCACTATAGACCCATAAGCGGTCAACCTCTTCGGGTTGTGGAAGTCTGTGACTGAAACTGAGACAACGGGATCAAAACCGAGAGGGAGAGGTCAAGATTAAAATATAGGCACATACTGCATCTTAGTCAAAATGAAAGAAGTTTCTTTATGTGCAATGCCAATATCTTAACTTTATTCAGTGTTATGTATGGAAAGTGCCCCAAATATTTAAATACCATGCAATGTAATGGAGTGTAGGATAATCTCCAAAGATCACAGAAAGAAGAAATGAAAAATTAGATTAAAATTGAAAACTAGTAAAAATTGCCAACTTTAAACCATTTCACTTACTATAACTTGTACAGAACTCTGCTTTTATAAAGGACTAATAGAGGTTAAAGTCCTGAACCAACATGCTTGAATGCTGGGACTTTTAAGTGGGAGAACCATCCTTCCCCTCCCCATCAAGCTTTGTTGCTCAGACCCATGATTAAATGTAAATATTAAGGCTTAAATACACCTACGTTATATTTAAATTAGTTTGCTGTATAGCATATTGGGAGTGAAGCAGGTTGCTGTCTTCTAGAATAGTTTCTCTAAGGTCAGAGGGGCCATTTTGTGCCAGAAAGGATGACTTCTCTTTGTTTTCATCTCAAAGCCTTGATGATCAAAGCCAGAGGATTCAGGGGGCCTGGGGCAAAGTGGGGGAGCTGCAGCACTTGTACTCATCCGGTAGTGGTCCAAGTCTTTGGCGGCAGGAGCCTTCAGTCGCTCCACGTCTTCAGCAGCACTGAAGAGCCCCCACCACCAAAATGCTGCCAAAGGCCTGGAGCAAGTGAAGGGCCCCCCACCGCCAAAATGCCACCAAAGACCCGGACCGCCACCGGGCCAGGGCTTGTGGGGCCCCTGCGGGGTCTGGGGCAAATTGCTCCACTTGCCCCCCCTTTGTTGTAGGGTGCTGGATAGCTTGACATGTCAGTGAGCCCCATCAGTTTTCTCACCCCTGAGGAGGGAGATTCCTTCTTTCTCAGAGAAGCGCTGAGAGCAGCTTTACCAACCAACTCAACAATCATGCTTCAGGGCATAAGATAGCCTCTAGGGTTAAAGATAAGCTTTCCCTATGGGAAGTTTGCTCCATGGTTGTCCTCCATGTAGTTTATGCACCTCTTTCTGAAACATCTGGTACTGGCCCCCATCAGAAACAGGATACGAGACCAGATGTGTCACTCATCTAACAGTCTGGAAACCGCTAGTTTCTAACAGTCAAATGAGATGCTACTAAAAAAAGAAGAAGAATCAGATATAAAACAAGCCTTGAAATTTACGGGGCCAGGTCCACAGGTGTTATAAATAGGCATCAACTTCAATGGAGCAAATTGGATTTACCAGCAAAGGAGAGGACCTTCCCATCTTGTTGAGGAACAGAATGCCCAAAGCCATGTTAGCTATCTGTAATTCACAATTCCTCATCAAATAAAGGCTAGTGGTGGCGGGACTGATTAAGTTATAGAAGAAACTCAGACACTTCTGTTCTCCCAAAAGTTTGCCTTGCCCTTATGCGACTCACAGATCTTTGATATGGAGACTCATCTCTTTGTTCTTTCCAAAGCTCTCCAACCCCCTGTTGATTATAGACATTAGGTCCAATGAAAGTCTGTCCAGGCATATGGAGATCTGTCCTTTCTAGCTGTCCTGGCATTCACTTCAGACTCACCCCCATGGGATCAAAGTTCCCTTTTTGTGAGCTGTTGGGCTGAAAGGCAGAATTACAGTTTAGTCATGTCTACGTGCGGGCATTACAGCAGCATAGCTGTGGCACCGTAGTTATGCCACTGTAAACCCATAGCGTAGACATAGACAGAAAGGGTTCTTCTGTTGCTGTAGGAACGCCACCTGCCAAGACAATGGTAGTTAGGTCTACGGAAGCATTCTTCCATTGACCTAGCTGCATCTACACCAGCCATTAGCCAGTACAGCTATAGGACTCAGGGGGGAGGATTTTTCATACGGATTTTTCAGGATGGTGCTTAAGCAAGTTCTTAAATTCAGCTATAAGCATCTTTCCTGACCAGGGATGCTTTCCTGAATCAGGACCTGGGAGATTAGCAGATTACTGCACTTGGGGCATGTGTGAGAAAAAGTTAATAATCCCCAGGATAGCAGACATGGTGCATAAATTGTTTAGCTTAATGATTTCTAAAACTTCATAGTACAGTAGTAAATATTGAGCACTGTTTTGAAAAACAATGAAGTCATTATGTGGATTACATTACAGCTGTCTCTGCTCCTAAATCTTTGCTGAAAAGTGTGGATTAGCAAAGTAAGAAAGTCAAATAATAAAATCTCTCTGATTATAATACTAGAGATGAGCCTAAACCACAGGGTTTAGATCTAGATCTAATATGTAAATTTTCCCAGTTTGAGTTTGGGATTCAGAGTTCAGGCCCTACATAAAAATAGGTTAAAACTTAAATGTAAGAAGCTGTATCAAATTCTAAACATTTCCAAAATTCACACGGGGTCAGATTTAGGCTTTGTCTGGTCATGTACCATAAATATAATACCAAGCAATAGGAAAGTTACTTGAGAAAACATGTTTATTACCAGATTCATACGCAATGCAGCTAATAGCCATATCATGTGACAATTAGGAATGAAGAAAAATGTGGCAGATCTAAGGGAGCTGGATGTTAAAGGCATGTGAAACACTGATGCAATTCTTAATATATTTATGACCTTCTTAGAACAGTTGTCGGGAATTTTTTTTTCCCTGAATGAGCTATGTTAACAATAATAAGTGGGCAATAAATGGACTGGACTGATGAAAGAGTTGGACAGAGTTGGACTGTCCTTCACTCACCTTATTACCCCAAACTGACATAACCACAGAGGTATGATGGGTCAGAGGAGTCCTTTCTTGACTATTCCACTCCACATATCATCCTGGAGAAGCCAGCCACAGCATTCATTAAGGTTGGAAATAAATAAATAAAATCCTGCTCCAGCCACTCTCACCATGCCACATACCCTTCCTCATGCAACATTACTAGTTTGGGTAAGTGGATATAACAGTGAACAGTCTGCCTGCAGGCAGATCCTGGAGCAGTGTGTGGTCTAGCTTCTGTTCTCAATTATCAGTCAGGCAACATACGTGCAGCTATTAGAAACAGTTCAAGCAACATTGTTTGCATGTGGAATCTGGAAGGACATTCAGATCTAAAAATAATTTTTGATGAAATACTCGTATAGAGCAAGCAACCTCCCTGGGTTTAGCACATTTACCAAAACCATGAGTCACTCTCACTCTCTCAGCTTGTGTTGCTCTTGGCCTTATGAAATTTTCCCATGACTTTTCATAGTGTTTTAAAGTTAAAGGGGATCACTCTGATCATCTAGTCTGGTGTCCTGCATAACTAGGACCCTACCAAATTCATAGCCATGAAAAATGCATCAAGGACAGTGAAATCTGGTCTCCCCCTGTGAAATCTGGTCTTTTGTGTGCTTTTACCCTATATTACACAGATTTCATGGGGGAGACCAGTGTTTCTCAAACTGGGGGTCCTAATCCAAAAAAGAGCTGCAGGGAGGTCACAAGGTTATTTTAAGGGGGTCGCAGTATTGCTACCCTTACATCTGTGTTGTCTTCAGAGCTGGGCAGCCGGAAAGTGGTGGCTGTTGGCCAGATACCAGCTCTGAAGGCAGCGCCCCGCCAGCAGCAGCACAGAAGTAAGGGTGGCAATACCATACCATGCCACCCTTACTTCTGTGCTGCTGCCTTCAGAGCTTGGTGGCCAGAGAGTGGCAGCTGCTGACCAAGGGCCCAGCTCTGCAGGCAGCAGCACAGAAGTAAGGGTGGCAATACCATACCATCGCATCTTTAATTCTGTGCTGCTGCTGGCGGCAGCTCTGCCTTCAGAGCTGGGATCCTGGCCAGTAGCCACTGCTTTCCGGCTGCTCTGCTCTGACAGCAGCACCATCAGCAGCAGCAGCACAGAAGCAAGGGTAGCAGTACCACAACCACAACCCTCCCTACAATAACCTTGTGACTCCCCGACAACTCCTCATTGGGCCAAGAAGCCTACAATTACAACACCGTGACGTTTCAAATTTTAATAGCTGAAATCATGAAATTTACTATTTTTAAAATCCTATGACCGTGAAATTGACCAAAATGGACCATGAATTTGGTAAGGCCCTACACATAACCCAGGTTAGAGAACCAGCCTTTAGGAGACCGGCTGATGTGACTTTGTCATCTGAAACACAGGAGCCTCAGCACAACACAGGTGTGATACTGAAACATGTTTTGAGGGAGAAAGATCTTGTATTTTTGGAAGATTGATTATTCACTTCTCACTGTGGGCAAGATCCTGAGGACTCTGCACTAGGAGCAATACAGTAGGCAGCACAACCACTCTGTGGCTGTTATTCCAGCGTCTTTCTGTGTAGGGGTTTGGCGGATGGCCCAGTAAGGATGTGGAGCCATTCACCATGTCCTCACCCTGCCCCTCTGTGGACCAAGGACCCTCACAGAGCTGTGCTCTGGGTAGTGCAGAGGAGGTACAGAGTGTAGGCTCCTTGTGGCCTTACCCCCAGTAGATGGGTCAATCTCTAGCCACTGCACCCTCCCTTCCCCCCACAGCCCGTCTCATGGCTCAGCCTTCCAGCCAGGTCACTGGAAGTCCCACTCCTTCTGGGGTTATAAGAGTTCAGATAAACAAACAGTCCTATGACCTAATGCCAGATCTCCAGCCCCACTTGGGGCTCCGCAGTCCTAGCCCCCTTGCATCAGTAAGGTTTTACATCCCCTTCCTTGGAGACAGGCCTGGGAATCCAGGCCCGCCTTCTACTCTGGGTTCCAGACTGTGCTTAATTTGTAATCAAAGAGGCGTTGGGGCTCAGCCCTGGCACAAATTAAGTGCTGGTTCCAGCGATGGGACCCTGTAGTAAGCAGCTAAGGTCTGCACCCTCAGACTCACTGCTGATCCCCTGGACCACCTCCTAGCGTCCTCCACCTCCAGGGTCCCCTCACAAAGCTACTCATTCCACAGTTTTGTCCTTGGAAGGACTGGATCCTTCTGACTCACCATCCAAGTGTGCAGCCAGGGCAGAGTCCTTCTTGGGCTTCCCCTTTGCCTGCCCTGCAACCTTTTATCTTAGCTGTCACTGGTCAAACAATTAGCTTAGGGTGAGGAGGTAGTTGATGACTGTTAACCCTTGGGTGGCTGCAGGGACGGCTTTAGGCCTATTCCACCAATTCCCCCGAATCGGGCCCCATACCTAAGAGGACCCCACGCCCAGTGAAAATGTCTTCCCTAGCTAGAGGCGCCTTTTTAATTTTTACTCACCCAGTGCCCCTGAAGACCTGGAGTGAGTGAAGGACCCACTGCCGAAGTGCCGCCAAAGACCCAGAGCACTGCCTGGTGAGTACAAGTCCCACGTGTTTTGGGTTTTTTCAGCCATCACTGTCGGGGCCCCGCCGAAACTGTTTGAATTGGGCCCCTCACTTCCTAAAGCCAGCCCTGGGTGGCTGTTGCAGCATAGGGACACCCCATCACACCCCTCCCTCACAGCAGAACCTCAGTTCCATAGGTAGGCAAGCTAGCGCTAGCATGGAGTGGGTGGCAGTATGTGCTTTATAGTGGAGGATTCAGAAGTTACAAACAACAGAGGGGATTTTTTTATTTTATTTTCTGTGCTCATATTTGAGGACAGGGTATACAGGAGCAGTCATTCCAAGAAATGTCAGGCATTAGTCCCATTTCACAAAGAGAGGCCACATATTAAGGCTCTGTTCTCACTAATAGAAAGAAGGGTATTTTTACTGCCTCATTAGCTGTGTAAACATAGTGGAGGCCAGGCATTGTCGTTTTACCCTCTTATGTACTAAGTAAGATCAACCACAGGGGGAGGAGGTATAGTGGTGATCTCATCTAGCTATAGGGTCGGTACTTCCATTTAGGCAACCTAGGCAGTTGCCTAGGGTGCCAGGATTTGGGGGTGGCGGCATTTTACCGTCCTTGGTGGCAATTTGGCGGCGGGGAGGCCTTCCCCGCTCTGAGTCGTCGTTGGCAATTCTGCGGCGGGCCCTTCACTCGCTCCAGGACCCGCAGCCAAAGTGCCCCGAAGACCGGTAGCACGGAAGGACCTCCCCCACTGCAGAATTGCCACTAACGACTGGGAGCGCGGAAGGACCCCCACCTAGGGTGCTAAAAACCCTGGCGCCGCTCCTGTCTAGCTACCTCTTAGTAAACATTATAAGTGCCTAATCACTCACCCTGTTTATCTTGCTGTAAAAAACACCTGTGTGCCAGGGAAGATTAAAGCCTACATCATTGAGTAGGAGGAAGTTCAGAGGCATAGTACGAGCCGGGAAGGAGCATTAGCTGCCAGAGTCCTCTCGGACTGTGACCTCATGCAGCACTTGGAAAATGTGACGTTTATCAGTGATTGTAACAATATTAGACGTGGGCCCAAATCAAAACCCTGGGTCTCAAAAGCTCAGAACTTCACGGAAGTTCAGACCTAAGTCCAAACTCCTCTGCCTGGTCACTTCTAACACTGATTCTTCTGTTGTTTATAAGTGACTGTATGTATAGTATGTATAGGAATAGGCTTTGTGTCTGAATGGATTATTCTTCTGGAATCGAGAGCTAGGTGGGACCCGAATAAGGTATTACAGAGTCTACAGTAAATCCTCGCTTAACACTGTAGTTATGTTCCTAAAAAATACGCAAAACAATGTTAAATGAATCCAATTTCCCCGTAAGAATTAATGTAAATAGGGGGGTTAGGTTCCAGGGAAATTTTTTTCAGCAGACCAAAAGACTATTATATATGTACACACACACACGCACACACACACAGTATATGTTTTAAACAAACAGTTTAATACTGTACACAGCAATGATGATTGTGAAGCTTGGTTGAGGTGGTGAAGTCAGCGGGTGGAAAAGGGTGGGATATTTCCCAGGGAATGCCTTACTGGCTAAATGATGAACTAGCACTCGGCTGAGCCCTCAAGGGTTAACACGTTGTTTTTAATGTAGCCTCACACTCTACAAGGCAGCACGAATGGAGGGAGGAGACACAGCACGGCAGAGAGAGAGAGACAAAGACACACATCATATGTGTGTGAGAGAGACAGAAAGACAGACACACACAGCATATGTGTGTGAGAGAGAGAGGGAGAGACAGATATGCACACCAGGTGTGTGTGAGAGAAAGAGACGTGCATTACTCCTTTAAGTATGCAGATCCCACTCTAAGTACATTGCCTTTTTAAGTAGATCAGCAAGTTGAGACAGCAGCTGCTGCCACCAAGCTCCCTCCGTCCTGAGTCCTGTTGCCCCAACCTTGTTCTGTGAAGATGAGGTACAGGAGTGTGGAGCAGGAGCAGGGATAGGGGGACACCCTGACATTGGCACCCCTCGTCTGCACAGCAAGCAGTAGGTTCCCAGGAGCAGCTCCAAAGCAGAGCGTAGAAGCAGCACATGGCAGTGCAGAGGGAGATAGCTGAACTTCCCACCAATTGACAGCTTGCTGGGCTGCTGGTGCACAGGGAACTTAGGGGAGCTGACTGGGGGGCTGCCGGCCCCCCATGGTTCCAAGCCCCCACCAGCTAGCTCCAATGGGCTGCTCTTTCTGCAAGCAGTGGACAAGGCAGACGGCTGCCAATCAACATTATAAGGGAGCATTGCTGAGCTTTAAATGAGCATGTTCTCTAATTGATCAGAAATGAAACAATGTTAACCAGGATGATGTTAAGTGAGGAGTTACTGTACTGAGAACAGTGAAAATGTGTTATTGTTTTTTCACTCTGCCCCAGGAACTGAAATAGAGTAAATATAAAATAAATAGAAATCTGCTTTTATGTAGTGAGATTTGTTACCGTTGGAGGTCGGCGAATCAAAGACAATGTATGAATCATTAGAGAGATTGGGTAATTGTATCGTAATAATATTTCCAAACATACAAGCTTAATGATGGTATCAGTAATTGAGTCTCAGGCTTTAGGCCATAGATGAATCAGCAGCAGGGGATTCCCTCCCACTCCTCAGTATACACCACTGCACAATCGATTAGGTACACTAAGGGCAGGTTTCTTGTTTTGCTGGCTACTGCAAGCAGCAGGATTGGACTAGCTCCATCTAGTTCCCCTGCACCAAGCTATACTTTCCTCACCTAGGTTCTCATTAGCTCCTTCTTCTATAGCAATGCTAAGTATCTTCTTTCTATCCCTTCACCACAATCCCTTTTCCATGGCTTGGGCATTGCTTATCTTGACTACTGAAAGCCTCTTTCTCACAGGCTTCCCTCCCTCTAGCCAAAATGCTGTCATCACAACCATAGAAGCCTCCGTAAGGACCGGAAAAAGGAGCATGGACTGAGAATGGAAGAGTTTGAATGGGCACCAGGAAATCAGTCTGTGTTGAGGTGTCTAGGAACACTAAGGGGTAGTTGGAGCAATTGTAAAGAATAGTGTAATGAATGTCCCAGGCAGTGGGTTAATCCCCAGTGCAGCATCCAGCCAGCAAAGGGTTCCATAAACTCCAAGGCATGGGAAAGTGAGGTGTGACAATGCATCCCATATTCTTCACAGTGATATTATTATGATAAAATTCTGACATAATTATGATGTATTTTATGCATGATAATCATGTAAGATGTCATTGGAAAGGTTATGATTTGCTGAATATGATTATCCTATTTGTATGCATACATCACTTTTGTATCTAAAGTTATGAATATTGACTATGTATCTGTATTTCAAATCTAGTTACACTTGGGTAACATCCACTAGACAAGATGCTTTTAGTTTGGATAGTGGGTGGGGAAGGGCCTATTCAGGGCAATGAGCCATTAGGGAAAACAATAGGCCTTAGGAGAAGCTTATCCCCCATCTGGTGAGTCTTCCTGAGAACACTACAAACAGCCTGTGAGTGATGGCTGCTATGACTCTACAAGGACATGTGATGAGACCATACGTCTCTGGACTCCACCTTGGGATGCCAGTATTTTTCCAAAGACCAGTCTGGGAACTAAGCTTTGAAACAAAAAGTTCCTGCCATATGCAAAAGCTATATAAGGCAGGGACTGACATGATCTGGTGTTCTTTGCTCCTCACATAAGAAGACTCCTGGAAACACCTGAGGAACAAAGACTGAACTGGGGGCAGTGCTGGACCCAGGCTAAAGGAATTTCTAGTCTGTGAATGAAACACCTGGGGATTCCAAGCTGTAAAACAAGTGTAGCTTGCCCCTTAAGAATCTGCAGCCTGGTTGTATTATCTCTTAGGGTGAGAATCTGCTATTCATATCCAATCTATTTAGTATATTAAGTTTAGTTTGCATTTTTGCTAGGTTATCTGCTTTGATCTGTTTGTTATCACTTATAATCTATCTATCTTTTGTACTTAATAAACTTGTTTTTGCTTTATGTAACCCAGTGAGTTGGAGTGAAGTGTGTGGAAACCATAACTCAGGGGCAGCAGGCTCTTGCATATTCCTTTCCACATTGAGGGAGGGGATGAATTTTATGAGCTTATGCTGTACAGTTCCCTGTGCAGTGCAAGATGGTATAATTTTGAATTCATACTCCAGAGGGGGTGCATGCCTGAAGAGTTGGAAGTAGCCTTCCCATGCTGGGGCTGGTCAGAAAGCCTTTTTGAAACTGCAGCTGGGTGTGCCCCTACTCAGGGACGGCGAGATGTATGGGCTCGTGGTGCCCGGGGTCCAGAAAATTCAGGGCCTGGGGGCCTGGCTCCACTATGTTTGGGACCGGGTCTCTCCCCCGGCCCCACCTGCCACCCCTGCGCACCTATCCCGAGAATCCCTGCCTGCTCTGGGCAGCGGGAAGCTGCCCCCTGCAACTCCACCCTGGGCTTCCTCACCAGCTGCTGCCACAGCCGGCTACAAGGGAGCAGCGCTGAGGTCAGGCTGAGGTAGCTGCTGCACCTGCGGAGGGAGGAGGCGCATGGCAAGCCTCCTGCCCTCTGGCAGGCGACTCCAAAGGGGGAGTTATCCTGGCTGGACCTCCTGAGCAGCAGCCTGGAGGGGCTTGGGTGAGTGTCATGCCAGGGGGGCCAGGAAGGGGCTCCCCCTCCCCTGGAGCTCGCTGCTGCTGGTGGGGAGAAGACTGGGGAGAGACCTCCTCCCTGGCCCCCAGCCCTGGGGCAGCCTGCCTGCTGCACACCAAACTCCTCATCCCCAGCCCAGCCCCACACTCTCTCCCACACTCCCACCCTCTGTCCCAGCCCAGAGCCTGCACCCAGCAATCAAACCCCCTCCTGCACTCCCTCTTACACCCCAGGGGGAACCTGTCACACTAGGTACAATCAGAAGGAACCTGGCTGAGGAGGGAAGCAGAGGCTTCATACAAGCAGGAGCAGCAGGCCAGAGGCAGCAGCTTGGGAGCTGGCTGTGGAGAGAAGCTGAGCTGTGTGGGAGCTGGGATGAAAAGGCTGAGACCTGGGCTGGGAAGCAGCATGTTACTGTCAGCAGTGCCCATGACAGGTGCATACTCAGGAAAAGCCTGCAGACAGGGAGGCTGTGCAGATGGGGATCAAACAGGGTATTTGGACTTACTACTGGGAGCCCTAGCAGAGCAATCTTTTGTGATTCGTCAGTATCTGAGTCTTGATAGGAGCCCAATGGGGGCTGGAGACTGATGGACCTAGTGCTTAATGGTCCTCCATCACCTGCCTCCCAGCATGCAGTATTCCCAGCATGCTACACTCCCCACGACACTCTGCACTGGGTGTAGATGCTTCAGTAAAGAGCCAGTTCAATTTAAAAATAAGTTTAGTTTAATAAGAAGGGAGTTCTCATGTTATTATCCATCATGCAGTTCATGAAACCTGCGGGGGGGTGGGGGGGAGAATAATCAGACAAGCGAGACCCACAACAAGGAAGAGAGTGATAAGTGCTGCAACCAAGAGCATCTTTCCTTCTTGCTGCCCTGACCACATCTCCTTATTTGTTCAATCCTCTTCATTGGCTTCCCTCTCCTTCCACATCATGTTCAATTTTTGGCAGAGCTCTGCTTGCTATCTACATCTCTTCTCTAATCTCTTCCCACATCTCCTCCCTCCTTTCAGTCTAACAATTGCTCAACTTCTTCCCTGGTCGCAGCGCCAGTGCGGGAAAGAGCTCTCCCAGCACTCCACGTACTCCACATTCTGATGGGGTTTAGCTTGCAGCACTGGGAGCCGCGCTCCCAGCGCTGCGGCACTATTTACACTGTCGCTTTATAGCGCCGTATCTTGCAGCGCTCAGGGGGGTGTTTTTTTCACACCCCTGAGCGAGAAATTTGCAGCGCTGTAAAGCGTCAGTGTAGCCAAGGCCTCAGGTTAATGGGCTTCAATGTTCCTTTGCAGGTAACTTTTTAATGTTCATAAACCTGGTATGTGCTGAGGTTGCTTAAAGCATAACACAGGTTTTAGGTTGGCAAATCTGTGAACCTCTGCCTCTTTGAGATTTTATTAATTATTATTATAATTATTTTGCTGATCATAATGTGGGAGGGTATTCTTTCCACCCTCTGCTCATGAGGTTATGTATGTGTCTTGTAGCACTCTTCTGAACACCCGTTGGAAGGAATTTTTTTTTTTCAGTAAGTGTGGACTCATTCTTTTCTCTTAGAAGGCATGTTGTTTTTTTTCAGTTTCACACTGATTAACACAAAAAACAATTGGGGCTGTTATACTTTCTTCAAGTTCCATAGAAAATTGAGTTCAGCTATATTTTCCACTACAGTAATGAAATGGGTGTTTGTATATACAAACATCAACATGCTTAACTACTCACTTCCCCCCCAAATATGTAGTATTTCAGTCTGTTTATATGGAATGTGGGAGTTGGGTGAGGAGCCATTTCAGTATATATATAACTTATTAAAAGCCAAATTTTAAGTAGAACTGTATCCTAAATGGCCTTGTGATATTGTACCCAAACATTTCATTTCAACGGGAGATTCAACTTCCTTTATAGAAATCAGAACAGACTTCTGAAACTCTTACAACAAAAGTGGTCCACAGACATGCAAATAGTCCCATTGTCTTCAGTGGGATTGATCAAATGATTAAGGGTTTACAGATTTAGGTTCCAAGTTTGTAAATTTTTCTAGATGAAACTGACAATGCCTGAGCTGTCAGATCAGAAGGAGCATCATTCAAATAAAGGTGGGCAGATGTGTGATAAGTCTTAGCTCCCTTGCTAAGATGAGGAACATATTTTCAGCAAAATTCTTTGCAGATTCCTGGGGCAGCAGGTTTAAGGTTGTCAGTGGCATTAAGGGCATTATAATCTTCACTTATAGTTCTCTCACCCACAAAGCTGGAAAATGAGGCTTTTTTTTTTTTGGTCTGCTTCATTTCCAGTTAGCAATGCATGTTAGACTAGTTTGGCTGCAAAGAAGAATTCTATTACACTGTGGACAACACCTGATTCCTCTCAGGCTGCAGAACTGGGCTGACATTAGAATCCAAACATCTTCTGGTTAGTGCAAGCAGAGGCATTTCTCTAATGATTTGGAGTGACGTTATGCAGTATGAATGTCATGGATTATTCAGACCAATGGGGAGAAACAGAATCAAAAACACTGTTTAAACACCTTCAGTCCCCACCCCCACCCCTTGAGGAGTCCTGACCAATTTAACAGCACAATACAGATGCTAAACTTTAAACAAAGGCTTTAAGTTTGTTAGCATATACATTGTGCTGTTAAAGCCATATAAAGAATGAATGCCCTCCCTAGCTGTGTTCTGCTCCTTTTAGAAGCAGAGTGCAGCCACCCCTTCCCCCTGGGGTGGTAGCCCCAAGTCTTTCTGCTCTGTTCCAGCATGGCAATCCCTATGGCTACGTCTTCACTACCCGCTGTATCAGCGGGTAGCAATCGATTGCTCGGGGATCGATATATTGCGTCTCATCTAGATGCGATATATCAATCCCCGAACGCGCGTATATCAATTCCGGAACTCCACCAACCTGAACGGAGTTGCAGAGTCAACATGGGGAGATCGATTTTCCCCCGTAGTGTAGACCAGCCCTATGTTTCCATTTTACAACTGATTTAAGTAGCTATTATTAGAGGCTACACCTTAAAACAACCGTGAAACTGATTTTCATGGGTTACTCATCGGCTTTAGATTTTCTCTGATCTAATCTGCCTGCCTCAGGAGGCTGTTAGGATGAAGAAGGATGGTCTTGTAGTTGATGCAGAGCTGAAATTCAGCTGGAGCCCACCAAATCAGAGCTCCAGCAAATATTTTCAAACCTGCATGAACCCTGGTGCCTGTCGCAGGGCTAAAACCCCAAGCTCCCCCATCCCACAGCTGAAGCCCCGAGCCTCAAATGGGGGAGGTCTGGGGGACTCTGGGAAATAATCTCTGAGAATTTAAGCCCTGAGTTGAGGCTTTGGACTGGCATTTGGGAGAGGTGGGATGGCTGGCTCTCCCACACACTGGGTGACCTTAGGCAAGTCACTTAGCCACTCTGTGCTCAGCTCCCCATCTGTACAAGGGGGATAATGATACTTCTTTTCTCCCACTGTCTGCCATTTCTATTGACATGACATGTCATGGCCATAAACTGCTTGGGGCAGGGACTGTCTCCTACTATATATGTCAAGTTCTAGCGCCACAAGGCCTTGACCTTGGTTGGGGGGATCTAGGTGCTACTGCAATACAAGTCAATACATAAATAATATTAACAGTTTCTTGTTTGATTATTAACTGTATTTGTCAGATGAGAAGTTCCCAACTGCCTTTGCTCTTCCAGGCCCCAGCCGGCCCAGTTCAGCAGAGATCACAGGGGTTAAGCTGGGCTGTCCCATTCATCGCACCCAAAGGGTTCTCCAGAGCCCAGCAACCTCTTGACATCACTGCCTTTACTTTGAAACTTGGACTGTGGGTGGTTTCACACATAATGCATTGAATTGGCTGTTAGCCCACCTTCCATCTGCCCTTCTTTCACTGCTGTCCTTCCCCTGCCCAGCCCAGCTCTCCTGCTTCTCATCCGCCTCCTCTAATTCTAACAGCCTCCCACTCTATTTCCCTTCTCCCTTTACCAGCTTTGCTCTCCCCATCTAGCACTGTCCAGTGCACTGTGCAAGCACTAATTCACTCTCACAGGGTGAAATTCCTCCCCATGCAAAGAGCTAGCACTTGAGCCCCAGGCCCTCTTCTCTAACACTGCAGCTGAGCCACGCCAGTGAGAGGAATGTTTGCACTGCAGCAGGCAGTAAAAAGAAGCCGGTAAATGAGAAGCCACGGTAAGTGGTGTGACAAAGCTCCTCCTCTACCTTGGTGGCTCCTACGCTTATTGGCGGATTTGCTCACCTCACAGATTCACCATGTGGGTCGGGAAACAGCTCGGAGACCTTCCCCTCTGGTAGAAACCACAGTCCAGGTTAGTTCCTCCTGTGTCTGATCAGGAGTTGGGAGGTTTGGGGGGAACCCTGGCCCACCCTCTACTCTCGGTTCCAGCCAGGGGCAGCTCTAGGTATTTTGCTGCCTCAAGCATGGCAGGCAGGCTGCCTTTGGCAGCTTGCCTGCGGGAGGTCCCCGGTCGTGTGGATTTGGCGGCAGCCTGCGGGAGGTCCGCCGAAGCCGCGGGACCAACGGACCCTCCACAGGCATGCTGCCGAAGGCAATCTGCCTGCCGCCCTTGCAGCTACTGGCAGAGCGCCCCCCATGGCTTGCCGCCCCAGGTACACGCTTGGTGTGCTGGTGCCTGGAGCCACGCCGGTTCCAGCCCAGGGCCCTGTGGACTACAGCTGTCTAGAGTGCCTCCTGGTATAGATGTGCAACAGCTACAACTCCCTGGGCTACTTCGCCATGGCTTCCTCCCAATATCTTCTTTATCCTCACCACAGGACCTTTCTCCTGGTGTCTGATAATACTTGTACTCCTCACTCTCAGCTCCTCATGCCTCTTGCTCCCAGCTCCTCGCATGCCTGCCACAAACTGAAGTGAGGTCCTTTTTAAACTCAGGTGCCCTGATTAGCTAGCCTGTCCTGATTGATTCTAGCAGTTTCTTAAATGGCTCCAGGTGTCTTAATTATCCTGCCTGTCTTAATTGGTTCTAGCAGGTTCCTGATTACTCTAGTGCAGCCCCTGCTCTGGTTCTCAGGGAACAGAAAACTACTTATCCAGTGACCAGTATATTTGCCCTCTACCAGACTCCTGTACCCACTGGTCTGGGTCTGTCATAGTGGTTAGAAACAAAGAATAATTCCAATTATAAATATAAAGCAATCTTTGGTTAAGCTACATTTCTAGGAAACCTGCCTGAGACAAAGAGGGACCAGCGCAGTGGGCTTGCTTATATACATAAGTCAGGGTAACGTTAACATCTACCCAGGAAGTCCAGGCTACAGCTGGTGTCTGGAACAACAAATCAGAGCTTGAGTCAGCAACGGTAATGGGGAAATTCCTTGGCCGTTAAATGGAAAAACATTTAATCTAACTTCTCCTTTCCCCAGTTTCCTTCCCATTAACTGTTCTTCATATTTCCACCAGGTAACCCTTGAGCAGCACAGCAGAGAAAAGGTTTTTAGGAGCACACAGACCAAAGAAAAGCAATAACAGGCAGGGGTAAAACAAAGTGCTCCCTTTGTGAGAAATGCAAAGTCAGGATGTTTTGGAGATGCTCTTGGCTGGATAATGATAATCAATGACAGGTTTGCTCCTTTAGACAACCATGGAGTAAATCAGATACACTACACACTAAAGTGAAAATGAGAAGGGATCTCAGCCATCAGGCACTTGGAACAGAGCAGCATGAAATTATTTTGCTGCAGGCAAACCCCTGCACCAGTGAGCTCAATATTATTCCTTCATAGCATAGTGAGAGTCTGAATCAGAACTGTTTCCCGGGGGAGTATCATTTCACTGAAATGAACCACCAGCTGATGCTCTCCTTCTATACATGGGGCCAGATTGTTCCTAACCCTCAAGTAGGGTGACCAGATGTCCTGATTTTATAGGGACAGTCCTGATTTTTGGGTCTTTTTCTTATATAGGCTCCTATTACCCCCCCAACCCCTGTCCCGATTTTTCACATTTGCTGTCTGGTCACCCTACCCTCAAGTGAGTAGGTGGGAGAAGGAAGAGCCCCCTCCTCCATTATATGCAACTCAAAAGGCCCAGGGTTATCTCAGACAGTATGCTCAGGCAGTGCAGGTGTTGCCAGGCACTCCCAGGGATAAATGTCACCCCAAAGGGGAGCAGAGAGGAAGGGGGCCATGGCCCTGCCCCAATACTTGCACTAGCCTGCAGAGTGAACAGGGTATGCCAGTGGAAGGAACAGGCTGCACCATCCTAAAGGTTGGTCCTTTCTTAAAACTTCCCTTCTTCCTGCACACTGGGAAGTGTGCGATACTCATAGGCATCTCTCCTGGAGCTGTACTGGGGGCAGGGCACTTCCACACCTTAACTCAGAGTGGGTCCTGTCTGGCACGATCCCACCCTTAGTGCTCCTGAGCAGAGAGCAGCTAGAAAATTAGGAGCACAGGAACAGACGAAAAAGAAACTGGAAAGGCAGAAGTGCCTTTTCTGGTTTTCCAGCCACCCCCTCACCCCACCACTGGTCTACCTCATGTGATGTTAGGCAAATGGGAAGAAGCTATTCTTAGAATCCAGTTCTTAGAACCCACAGATAGGCGCATACGGATCTGAGGGGCAAGATGCATGCATTTCCCTTGTCCCAGCACAAAGTACACAGTGAGCAGCGTTTTCTAATAAGGTTGTCTTAGCTTCGCCTTCTTGCCATAATACTTTTCTAAGGTTCCTTTTCCCATTCCACATTGCTACGGGGAAAAGGGACTCAGGACTGGGGAGGTGCCTGCAAGGAGATCTCCGTAATAAGTAGCCGCCCACACTATCAAACTATGGGAAGGCCTGCCTTAACAGCAGAGCAATCCATGGATATAAATATTGGCTTTGCAATAAATTAATCACAGAGTTTTTAACTGACTATAAAAAGGGTTATGAACCTAAGCTACAAAAAAGCCACTAACCCTTTGTAGTCCTCAGTACCCCATTTTACGCAACAACCATAAAATACAACAAATGGGACAAAACCTTACTAGCAACTGTACATCTCTGCAGGAGCTCTGCCAACCAGGGGTGGCTGCAGGCACCAGCACAGCAAGCACATGCCTGGGGTGGTAAGGCGCAGAAGCATGCCAATCGTGTGAGGGCGGCAGTCAGTCAGCCTTCAGCTGGTCCCGCGGCTTCGGCAGCAATTCAGCGGCAGGTGCTGAAGGCGCGGGACTGGCAGATCACCCACAGAAACGCTGCTGAATCCGCGTGACCAGCAAACTGTGAGCATGTGCGCCGCCGAAGGCTCCCTGACTACTGTGCTTGGGGCAGCAAAAAACAGAGCCGCCCCTGCTGCCAACAACAGCTGCAGTTAGCTTGGTCCCACTGCCACTTATGGTTTTAAATGAAGTGTTTCTCTGCCCAAGCTGCATACACTTACTCCATCTGAAAGCATGACAGAAATGCATTAAACCACACTCACTCCACTCCTACAGACACCACTCCTCTCATGTTCTTCATGAGAGAGAATGGATGGAATTAAGATGCAGGTTTCTGTTACACCTGTGTAAAAAACTCCTGAGCTCTGTCCATAAAAGCGTTTACATAATCGCTAGCATTGGACTGGTGCACCTGTACCATAGTTTGAATAGTGGCAAAAAACCAATGGCAAGTGTAGATGCACCTAGAGGGAGGGGCAGTGAGTTATATGGGCCCGTGGTGCCCAAGCTCCAGGAATATTCAGGGCCTGGGGGCCTGGCTCCACCAATGTTCGAGGCTGGGTCTCTTCCCAGACCACCCTGCCACTCCTGTGTGCCTTCTCTGGAGTGTCTCCCAGACTCGCCTGCTGCTCCTGGGCAATTTAAAAGGGCCTGCGGGCCCCCTGCCACCATTGCCACCACTGGCAGTGCAGCAGGACTAAGATGGCTTCCTGCCTGGCCTCGCTCTGTGCCACTCCCGGAATCAGCCAGAACGGCCCTATTGCCTGGGGTTGCGAGTGTCTCCATGTGCTGCCCCCACCCTGAGTGCTGACTCCACAGCTCCCATTGGCCAGGAACTGCAGCTGAGTTACTACAGAGAATTCTTTCCTGGGTGCTGGCTGGTGAGTCTTGCCCACCTGCTCAGGTTTAACTGATCTCCATATTTGGGATCGGGAAGAAATTTTCCTCCAGGGCAGAATGGCAGAAGCCCTGGAGGTTTTTCGCCTTCCTCTGCAGCATGGGGCATGGGTCACTCGCTGGAGGATTCTCTGCACCTTGAGGTCTTTAAACCATGATTTGAGGACTCCAATAACTCATAGGTTGGGAGTTTGTTACAGGAGTGGGTGGGTAAGATTCTGTGGCCTGCATTGTGCAGGAGGTCAGAGTAGAAGATCATAATGGTCCCTTCTGACCTTAAAGTCTATGAGTCTATGAGTCAATGGGAGCTGCGGGGGCAATGCCTGTGAGCAGTGGTGCACAGAGATCCCCTCCCACCCACACCTAGGAGCCACTGCCAGGTGGGTGTGCTGGTCACTTTTGGGAGCCGCACGAGGTAAGTGTCGCACCCCTCACACTCTCCTGCACCCCAACCCCCTACCCTAGCCCAGATCTCGCACCCAAACTGCCTCCCAGAGCCCATCCCCCGCACCCTCTTCTTTTCCCCAACCCCTTGCCCCAGCTCAGAGCCTGCATCCAAACTCCCTCCCAGAGCCCAGCCCCTCACCCCTCCCACACCCAAACTTCCTCCCAGAACCTGCACCCCACACCCCTTCCTGCATCCCAACCCCCTGCCCCAGCCCAGAGCCCACACCCAGTACCCAAACTCCCTCCTAGAGACCACACCTCTCCCACACCCAAACTCCCTCCCAGAGCCTTAGGTAGGTGTAGAGGGGGTGGGGGTGGGATTTGGACCCGTTCTGGGCACCACCAAAAATTATACTAATCTGCTGCCCCTTCCTAGAGAGGACACTTGTCTGAGGCTGCTGGACACACACAGATCCCAGAGTAGGAAGGATGGTCTAGCTGAGCAAATGGAACACTGAACTGGGACTCAAGAGACTTGTATTTGGTTTCTAGCTCAGCTACAGACTCATTATCTGATCCCAAGCAAGTGACTTGATGAGCCCTGTGCCTCGATTCCCCATCTATGCTGGAATTAAGACAGTGAGGGTAATTAACCACTGGGACAATTTATCCAGGGGTGTGGTGGACTCTCCATCACTTGAACTCTTTAGAGCAGGACTAGGTGTCTTTCTCAAAGACGTGCTTTAAGTAAATCCAAAGTTATGGGCTTGATGCAGAAATCACTGCAGGAAGTTCTTTGGCCTGGACCATGACCACAATGGTCTCTTTGTCTTAAAATCTATCAATCCTGTAGCTTCCCAGCTCTCTAGTTTAAAGACTGGGGAACACAACTTGTGCTGCGCTGGAGCTATATCTTGGCCTTGTGACAGACCCAAACCAGTGGGATACAGGAGTCTGGTCCTATTGGCATCCAGCGGGGGTGGCGGGCGAAGCCCGCCCACTTCTAAAGGACCTCCCCCCAGCCTAAGGGGAGGACCCACAGGTCTGGGACACCAAGTAAGTATGTGGGACAACTAATGAAAAAACAGGATCAGGAGTGAGGTCATAGGGCTAAACTAAGGGAACCTGATGGGGACACCGAGCAGAGAA
>NC_133775.1:65882054-65899380 GCF_003597395.2 Chelonoidis abingdonii | reverse complement strand
GCAGCTGTTACAAGAGGCACTATAGACAACTGCAATCCACAGGGCCCTGGGCTGGAACCCAGAGTACAGGGCAGGCCCGGGTTCCCCCCAAACCTCCCAACTCCTGACCAGACACAGGAGGAGTTAATCCAGACTGTGGGGAAGATCACTGAGATGAGCAAATCTGCCAATAAGCGCAGGACCCACCAAGGCAGAGGAGGAACTTTGTCACAGCCTGGATTACACAATCATGTACTAGACAGCTGACTACACTACAATTCCCAGGCCCACAGTGTCATTCAAAAACTAGTAGTGCTGAAAGTCAAGGATGCTAGCCCAAGTCCTAAAAAGACAGTTTACTGCCTATTGTAAAGAGCAGCTCAAGAAACAGGCAAGATTCCCATAGATCCTGCACAGAAGCTTCACACTAGCTGACTCTTTACTGCAGTCAAAAGGGAGAAGTGTAGGGAAACTGATATCAAATACAGAAACCAATTAGCAATCGAAACTGAAACATAAAGGACATTTCAAGCCCAAGCAGGACTAACTGTACAATCAGTATTAATGACACAGGAGAAATTGAAATGAAAATATTTTCTACTTCTGTATACAATAGATGAAGAAGTAGGAGACCAGTACTCTCTGGATATGCAAGAAATAGTGATTTTCAGATTAAAAAAAAAAACAAGGAAGAAAAAAAATCTGTGGCCAAAGTTTTAGAATTTGGGTGCCTAAGAATCAGACTCCTAATTCCCTATTTATGTGCCTAAATAGGTGGCATGATTTTCAGGAGTGCTCAGGACTTCCCACTGGAAATTACATTATGGCCCCGTGCATAAGACCACATTCCCACTGTGAAACCTTCCCCTGCACCCTCATACCGAACTCTGGCAATACTTGTGGTGTGTCAAGCAAGTAAAGCTCTTGACATTGAAAGATTGGCCATAAATAAGAGCAGGGAATACCAGATCTAATTTTGAATGAAAGATGTGATGGGCCATCTTCAGCAAGAGCCTATATTGGGGATAGTTTACAAGAAGGCAATTCCCACTCCCAGTGCAAAAAGCATAACACGTCTAGGGTGAAATTCACCCCTTTGAGGGCAATGCATCCCTATTCCTTAATTCCATATTTATTATTCATTGTCATTTTATACAGTTCTGTGGAAGTACCCAAACCTTTTTGACCCAAGCAGCTCCTACATCCTAGGTAAGTGCCCTAACCACCAGACTATACTCATTCTTAGGCCTGGTCTACACTATAAAGTTAGGTTGACGTAAGTCACCTCGCGTTAACCTATTTGATCATATGTCTACACTCTAATTTGTCTCTGGCCAACTTAAGCATCCTGTTACAGCAATGGAGTAAAACAACCTCCCCAAAGAGCGTAGACCCATGGTTGACCTACTGAGGTTGATGCAGTAGGAGTGTAGACACTGCATGATCTGACTTGATCTTAACAGTCCTCCAGCAACTGTCCCACCAATGCCCCATTGCCTGTGATAGTGACCACTCTGGTCATAATTTTAAAAAACTCTACCACCCAGAAGTTTGTGACCCTAACAACCCCTCAATACCAGCTGACAATGGGTTCACTGTTCTGTAACAGGCTTGACAAACTCATCACACCCAATACTTTCATAGTGCTTATCCCAAGAGAACCAAGTGAGGGATCTAATAAAAGTTTATGTCATACTGATCTTCATAATCATTGTGAGATTTATGTACGATGATATTTAAGGAATGTTGTAGATATCCTGGAAAATAATTTTAAAAGCAACGTTAAAGCAGGTTTTGCCAGGGAAAGGGATATATATTCACCTGTCAGTCTTGGTTCACATGTAAAATAAGCATTGTAAGCACAATGAAAGTCTGTTTGCATACAATGTGCACATGAGGGTGTGGCATGGAGCCAGCACTCCGGAATAAATGACCGGGGGGGAGAGGGGAAGGTGTCCTGACTTTGGGGACAAAACAATGGACTTTGGGGTAGACACAGAAGGCAAAAATTTTTTGTTCCTTGACCGAGGAAGCAAAAAAGACAACATTTTTTGCACTTATAAATGGAGGATACCAGCCATGTTTGTTGGAAACGCTGGGAGGTTGCTTTAGGTAAGACAGCTACTTTATACAATAGTTTAAATGGCTAAGTTACATTTAGTGTCTAAAAAGCATGTCAGGTTTTGTTTGTAGTGTTGTTGTAGCTGTATTGGTCCCAGGATATTGGAGAGAAACAAGGTGGAGGAGTGCTTAGGGGAGTGCAAACACTAATTCTGGCCTACACATCTGCGCATAAGCCAGAGAAGTGGGACAGTCATGCATGGGATGAGATAGAACAGGAATGACTCTCCAAAGGCATAGAGAAGCAGGCACAATCTCTGCACGCCTAGATGTTCTGAGAGGCTTTCACACTGCAATACAGGGTTATGCATACAGGGCACATAAGGATGAGGAGCCAGATCCACAGCTCATGAAAACCAACTTAGCTTCGCTGAATCCAATGGAGCTACATCGATTTGTATCTGTTAAGCTGTTAAAAAGCTACCAAAATGTGAATGAAAACCCTCCTTGAGATGCACAAAGTGAAATTGTTAATCAAAAACATTGTGACATTCTCAACCTACTCCAAAGTACTAGTAAGTGAGGAAGCCGCAGCAGCCCAGATGCATGAGTCTGCTGAGAAGCATGCCTTGTCTGCCTGCATATTCCTTTTTTTAGCACACAATTTGAGCAATAGCTTCAGCAAATGAGCATTACCCATAGCATAGGATTTTAATTTTCCTTGCTTGGTTTTTTTTTCAAATTACATAACTCCATTACAACTTCTGTCTTCAATTTGAAGGGGTAGCTCACCCTTGGCTCTGTCTGCAGCAGTAGAAGATGGGTTCAAACTCGGGACATTTAGTGAGACATTTAGCGGTACATTTCTACATACAGGCATGAGTATAAATATAATTCACTTCTTCAGCTCAAGTTCAAGAGGCATGTCTGATTTATGCAGCAATGTAAATCACTCCATTAATGCAGCCCGATTCTGTAACTCATTCAAGTAGGCTAGTGCAGCGTTAGAACAAACGTTCCATCGAACTCAGTAGGACAACTCAAACAAATACTACTTAGTGTGCAGACTTGGCCCCTCAATTTTTAGTGGGTGTATTGCTAGAGAAAGGTTTTGGATTGACCACTGGGGAGATTGGAGTCCTAGAAAAGGTCACTGTGCACACACAATAGATAAGTATTCCCTCAAAAGACAATTCCAGAAAACTGCATAGATAACACCCTAGTTCATCAATGTTGGAGTGTCAAAGGGCTCAATGGATTCCTGTAGGATATGAATGTTTGGTTTCATGGAGTCAAGATAGGCTTATACGTACCACTACACCATCACCAAGGAGTAGGTTAGTGTCCCACCTCCTTGACATTTATTTATTTAGTTTCCTCTGGTATGAGCATAAAACACAGCAGTGAATCTAAATGGAGCAGGAATCTTCATGGGGATTCAGTTCAGTTTGAAATCTGAGCTTTAGTGATGGGTGAAGCTCACTAAGGTTGTTTCATATAAACAGTTTGCAAGTTTATCTGGGTCTCCTGATATGGAAATTTCAAGCTCTCTTTTATGTGTCTGTGAATTCTCTGACCTCATTTGCAGAAGAACAATAAGGAGACAATACAGAAAGAGTGTAAGAAATTCCATTTGGGGGCTGAGGTGACTTAAGATCATACTTGTGGTTTATGCTATGACCAAAGCCCTTTATGAATAACAATCTCATATGCACAGAGTGGCTTTGAATATTCTTTTCATCATATGGCTTTTGTATACACAAGAGCCATAACTGAAAAACTTAGTTGCCTGAAACTAGCACTTAATGCCATATTTAGGAACATAAATTTAAGTGGCTTGATTTTAACAGTAGCTGAGTACTTCTCTCTCACTCAGTTATCCCTGTATCTCTGGCAGGGTGTTGTCTCAGAGTAATGGCCAGTTCCCATGGTGTCAGTTTCATTCTTCTGCATGGAATGGCTCCATAACTTTCTCTCTTGTATTCTTAACTACATTTGTGAAAAGGATCTTCATGCAAAGCCATAGGCTTCAGCAAAGAGAAAAATAGGATATTGGGTGATCAAAGGTCATCACAGATCATTCTGACAATGATCTTTCACAACTATATGCTGTCTCTACTCTTGCTTTTTCCTTTGCTACTTAATTCCTTTTGAAAAATATCAAACAGAAATATATCATTGGGTCTATACATCCCCACAGAATGCTATGTGGGGAAAGGATTAAAGTTAGGTGGCTGGAAAAAGGAAATCCCATCTGTTACAGGGCACTCCACTCACCACTAGAGGCATCTCATCAAAACCACATCTGGGGATTAGCTCCACTAAGGTCTGACGCCCCCTTCTGCCATGGGTTGCACACCCTGCTGTCTCTCTCTCTCATTCCCTGCGACTCTCATGCATATGAGGGTAGTCTGTCTTAGGGGCTGGGCCCTCTGCCCAAGTCACTTTAGTCTCCCCTTCCGGGGTATCAAAGTCCTTCCTCTCCGCCTCAAGGTGTCTTCTCGTGCACTGCCGTGACAGTGCCACTTCCCCAGTGGCAGTTAATGGAACCCAGGCCCACTCTTTACTCAATGTTCCAATCCATGGACCCATACCTGGCAGTTGTTGTTTCCCTCAAACTCCATTGCTCCTTCCCTGGACTCCTTCCAACAGCTGCTCGTTCTCCCCCTTCTCTGCGTGTACCAGCTCAAACTCTCCCCTTCCAAAGAGTAACTGCAGGCTACTGAACCCTGTAGCCTCAAATTCACCTCTCTATGGTCAGGGAGTGACTGCAGATGACTTCTCTGCAGCTCCTCTCTGGTGCCAGCTTCCTGACTTCATAAACCCAGCTCAGCTCTCTGCCGAGCTGGACTTCATCAGCAAATTAGGTCTTAGCACTCCCTGGATTTCCTCCAGGTGCTGCCTATAGGTTAATTGGCCTAATTTACCGCTTCAGGCCTTGTGTGGGGTTGACACCCCATCTTACCAATGGGGAAAATTCTAATTTTGTGAAATAAGCATCTTCCGATAAAAAATCATTCTGACTAAAAATTCATGTTAAAAATGCTCTTCCAACCCTGCAATTCTCTCCCACCAAGCAAAGGAGCTGCATAGTGTCTATCATCAGGGCTGGAGAGCCAGGGAACTAAGTCAGGGGGAAGTGGGAGATATGGCTGCAGTAACTGGAGAACAAAAATCTTTCTATTAAAACAAGCAAGAATATAAAAGGGAAGGAAGTGTTGTAGTCAATGGTAAGGAATGCAGCTTAATTTTCAGATCCCAGCCTAAGGCTGGAGCAGTGGTCAGTGAGTTCATTGTTCAAGCTGAACAACTTTGATCTGGAGTCACTGTGAGAGACTAAGCATGGAACTGCACAGACCTAATAAACTAAGTAAACAAGCAGATGATGGTGGAGGGAATTCACCTTTGACAAAGGCAGGGTAATGCCTACAGGAAGGAATCATTTATGGTACTTATATACATCTCTGCCTTCTCAATAAACTGTTACCACTCAGGAAAGTGAAGGGGAGGTCACTGTGAACAGCTCAATGGCAACATATACTCCATATGCAGCAGCAGTAAAAAAAAAAGGTACAAAAATGTCTGGATGCACCCAAAATAGACTAGAAATACTGAATATATGATAACGCCATTATATACATGGAGGGGGGTATTCTCTGATTGTTATAGACAATTCTGCCTCTATGCTCCCAACCTGTCCCCATCCCCCTCTGCTCTAAGTTACCCCCCACCCCTTGGTTCCTGCCCCCTTCCTGCTCTGCTCCGACCTACTCCCCAAACCCTCCAGATCCTGCCCTCCTCCCCTCTGCTACTATCCAGCCCCCTCAACTCTAGGTTCTGCTTCCCTCCCGCTCTTGGCCTACCCCCCCCCCGACTCCTGCCCCTCCCATTCCATCTACATTGCCTCCTAGACCTCTTCTGCTCCTTCCCATGCTCATATAACCATTGCCCTCCCCTTCAGCTGTTCTTCCCCGCTCTCCCTGTCCTCTGTAGCCGCACACACGATTCCTAAACCCTCTATATGCAGAATAGGCTGCACTCTACCACTGGACACTAGCAGTGGGAGCACTGAGAACACAAGAGAGGGAGAACGTCTCCCTGCTCTTACACCAGAGCAATGGTGGGGGAAGTCCTGCTCTGCCCCTGCTACTTCGGGCTGGCACATGCTTAATAAAGAGGAACCCTTAGAACAATTTGACTGCAAAACTCTAATGAGTCTCTAATGAGCATGTGCAAACTAAGGCTCATAACTCGGCCAAATTTAAGCAAATTTTCATGGAGATTCCCAAAGACACCTCCCTGAGCCCAGTGTAACCTCCCTGCCAAACTTCAAGTGCCTGCTGCAAAGCACAGAGGCAGATGAGCCTCTCAGCCAAAAAGCTGGAAGATTTTTGTTTTAAACAGGGACAAAACAACTTATTTTTCCACTATCTGGCTGAAGCGTTTTAGCTGAAACTTAAACAAAGCCAGGATACTAATAATCAGCCTGAGGAAAACACTCAGCATATGAGATTTCAATCCAACCATTCTGGCAAAGTTTTAAGCCACTGAAACTAGTGTCTGAATGGAAAGTGTTGGGCACCCTGAACTCTATGCAACCCTAGCAGCTCCACCTACAATTCACACAGAAAAAAACTTGGTTTAATTTTAGTAAAGGATCCTCTGTTCTGCTTTAATCATATTTTCCTTCAAAGCTGAAAGGCTTGGAAATAAAAACTAAAGGTCAACAAGCACACTTGCTTCTATACATATACCAGCATAAAATGTATCAGTTCTAATCTAATACTATCCTTGTTCCAACACATTGTTAACTCTTGAGGCTTCATAAAATTTCATGCAGCCTTGGTACTGTTATACACGCATGTTAAAAGCATAGCTGCTTACATGGATCTTTTCCCGCATTTCTTCAGGACAAAATGAACAACGTTCAGCAACTTTCAAACAGCAAAATATAAAAATGGTATTTATGTATACTATAGATATACAGTAATCCACACTGGAAGTTTAGAGTCTGATTGGCATGTGTAGTCTTTGCAAAAGATTTTGAAACAAAGTGAGATACCAGGGACCCAATTTCAAAAGGCATCCATTTTAATTTCCAAAATGTGCTATTCTGATACAAATTCTAATTGCACAGAAAATGTAAAGCTTTTCTACACTATTTTGTATGTTCCAGTTTTTTACAGAAGATATTTAGCAGTTATTCCCACTCTTTTCCCTTGTTAAGCAAATTTTTTTTGATCCAAGCACAACTATGACTTCATTATCACTGCACTATAATAATTATGGATACATACAGGAGTAATGGTCTCAAGTTGCAGTGGGGAAGGTTTAGGTTGGATATTAGGAAAAACTTTTTCACTAGAAGAGTGGTGAAGCACTGGAATGGGTTACCTAGGGAGGTGGTGGAATCTCCTTCCTTAGAGGTTTTTAAGGTCAGGCTTGACAAAGCCCTGGCTGGGATGATTTAGTTGGGAATTGGTCCTGCTTTGAGCAGGGGATTGGACTAGATGACCTCCTGAGGTCCCTTCCAACCCTGATATTCTATGATTCTATGATATCACACAGTCTGCTAAGGACCATTACACCAGTGACTATAGTTGATGGCAAGTTCCCAGATAAGGTAACTGTGGCTGTTCCCATGAGCCACACAAATGTCTAATTCTTTTCCTGAATCCTGGGTATTTTGCATTTAGGAATTTCAAAGTCTTTGCCTAACATTTGTTCTAAGACACAACTATCTTACCTGAAAGGATGGATAAGTTTACAGATGCTCAGTTGTCTATAATTCAGATGGTATTTAAACTGAAAGAGAGAGAAAAAAAAGTTTAAGTACAACGTTAGCAGATCATTGAACTTCAAGAATTCTGGGAAAGTTCAAGGTGCCATTTTGAAGAACTAATTACAGCAATCAAGTATCAGAGGGATAGCCGTGTTAGTCTGGATCTGTAAAAGCAGCAGAGAATCCTGTGGCACCTTATAAACTAACAGATGTTTTGGAGCATGAGCTTTCATGGGTGAATCTGATGAAGTGGCTATTCACCCATGAAAGCTCATGCTCCAAAAGGTCTGTTAGTCTATAAGGTGCCACAAGATTCTCTGTTGCAATTACAGCAATGTAATTAAGGATGGCAGGGAATGGTTGTTTCAAAACCTTGTTCAGTATTTGGTTGACCTAGGCCTTCATTAAACACAGCGGGTCTGCCCTGGGTCTGAACACCTCAGAACACTTTGGGGGAGATGATTTAAATCCACATCCAAATTTTGCAGATTGGGTATTTCTCCAGCTTTGGGACATGTGATTTTTATATGCAAAACTCCTTGTGTTCTGCCTCAAATCACAGCAACTAAAAACCCTAAATGAAACAATAACGGCAAAAGTCAATTATACAGTTCAGAGCCATGGACAGCAGGGTCAAAGTGGCTAGGATCAACATAGTCACGAAAAACTGATTTTAGCCCCTAATTCAGAAAATCCCTTAAACTAGAAGTCAGAGGGACTACTCATGTGCTTAAGTGCTCTGCGGGACTGAGGCATATGTCATTCAGAATAACAGAGAGTATTCGCTAGAGATAGACAGAAGTGGTTAGATAAGAAGAGAGCTGACCTGAACCTTTATCGCCAAACCCAGAAGACATTATTTAACTTTAATTCAATTTATTGTTTCTATTATGGTAGCACCCAGAAGCCCCAGTTGGAGTAGGACCCCATTTTGCTAGGCATTATATGCAGATAATTTTCCTTTTTTTTCAGGCTTCTGTAATTCTGAGTTGTGTCTAGGAACCAGGAGTAAAAGCAACAAAATAAGAGAAGGAAGTCTGTTTCCTTAGCGTTTCTAGTCCATCCCCAGGTAAGGAGTCCCAGAAACCACATGAGAAATAATAGTTCATACTTCTGATAGACCTGCTATCTGGGGATTTCACTATGCATTACAGACATTACTTAGTTCATACTCCTCTCACATGAGGTAAGCATTTCCCCATTTTATTGACAGGGAAACTGAGCCACAGGAAGATTAAAATGGATAGCTCAAGGACACACAGGAAGTCCATAATAGAGCCATGAACGGAATTTACATCTGCGACTCAGTTTTCTGTGCTCCATCTTCTAGATCACACGCATTTCCTAATGTCTATTATGACATGGGTGGATAAATAGCCAAGATTGCATGGCTGGGGGGGAAATGCAACATGGAGTTTAGTCATGTAATGTGACAGTGGAGGGGTGGGATTGTCAGAAATCAGAAGATCATTAGAGGAAAAGGACTAGGTCCTTGAGGCTTTTTCCTCCTCCATTCGCAGAGTGATAGAAATGGCTGTTGGTGTTTGAAACCCTGCCCAGTTCTTGCTTTTACAGTAGTTATATCACATCCACTGGCAAGCACGAACAAAGTGATTTTACCTGTGGTTTCAGAGTGGTTTGCTACCATTTCCAATTAAGTTTAAATTGATACTTCATTTACACATTACAGGAGCTAGTTTGCCATTGTTCTGATTTCGAAAATGGTTTGCTGAGGTGGGGGTGGGTGAAGAGGAAAGTAAAACATCTCTCTAGTATTTCCCCAGCTCAGGAATGGTGGTGTGTAAAGGTACACGGCCGGGGCTCGACCCTCCCTGGGGAGGAGGGGAGCCACACTGGCCTCGGTACATGTCGCCTGCGTCAGCCCCTGACTTCAGGGCAGAGCGGCGTTGCACAGTCGCTTGGGGCTCCGGCTGTCTGCTATAGGTCGGGGCAATGAGTACAAAGTTAGAGGCTCAGACCCTGTGGCCCAGGGCTGAGCAGTCAACAGTTCAGGCGGCTCGAGCCCTTTGGACAGGACCGAGCAGTGTCACAGTTAAAGAGGGCCCAGCCCTTGGTTCGGGCGGGGCACCAAACACACAGTTACAACAGCTCAGACCCTTGTGGCTCAGGGCTGAGCAGTCAATAGTTCAGGCAGCTCAGGCCCTTTGGGGCAGGACCGAGCAGTGGCACAGTCAAAGGGAGCCCAGCCCTTGGTTCGGGCAGGGCACCAAACACACAGTTACAACAGCTCAGACCCTTGTGGCTCAGGTCTGAGCAGTCAATAGTTCGGTAGACTAAATGGCCTCCTTAGGCCGGGGAGAGGGGGATTCTGCCACCCTTGGACAGGTGGCAGGGGGAACGCAGGCCCGCCCACTCCACTGCGTTCCAGCCCGGGGCCCTAGTAGCGGCTGTCACCGCTGACGGTCAGTGGGGTTCCTGGCCGCAACACACTGACATGGGTTCCGGCATATCTGCAGTCTGACTGGAGTCAGCTGCCCCCGGGCTACTTCCAATCTCCCCCTCTGGGCCTACCTGACCTGGGGCGTCAGCCCCTGGGAAGTCTAGTAGCATGAGCTCCTCCCGGCCAGGGCTGGGCGGTAGGTCCGGCAGTACCTCTGGGAAGTCTGGCCAGGCCTGGCCCGGGGATTCCTCGGTGTAGTAGCAGGGACGGGGAAGCCCCGGCAGCTCCTCGCCGTAGCGGGCGCGGGGAAGCCCCGGCAGCTCCTCGCCATAGCGGGCGCGGGGAAGCCCCAGCCAGTCAGGGCAATGGCCCTGGGCCTCAGCAGCTTCCCAGTCACGAGCACCCTCTGGCAGGTCTGCTCCCGACAGCGGCTGGGCTCCAACTGAGGGCTGAGGGCCGGCTTTTATACTTCCGGGTTGCATCCTGACCCTCTGGGGGGGGCTCACAGCTCAGTGGCCCCGCCCCCTTAGGTGTCTGATGGGGCTCGACCCTCCCTGGGGAGGAGGGGAGCCACATCGCCTCGTTACATGGTGATTGTGAAGAGAAGACCTGTTATAGCCTAAAATAGCTGGATATTTAATTTGTAAGCTCATCAGGGCTTGAACTGCGTCTTGGTTCCTGTATTCAAAATGTCTAAACCACACCATTAGAACTATACAAATAAAGTAAACTAATAAGAATCAATTATATGTTAATTTTATTTTATTAGATATGTGTGACAACCTTTCCTACCTGATGGACAGCTTCCTAATTATAGTCAGATAACAGTAATAATAATAATTTGTATTTTATACACCAACTTTCATACAAATTGTCAAATTTCTTTATAGAACTGAAAATACACAGCAAAATTCTCTGACACATCAGTACAACCCCATTATAGTCTATGGAGCTGCACAGTTGTAATGGGGAAGAATTTAACCAAGATTTAAACAAATTCAAAATATAGTCATATAAATACAATATAACATAAGTATTTTTACTTGTCAGTGAGATACTCCATGTACATTATGGTGAAATTCTGTCACTATTGAAGTGAAGGGGAGTTTTACCAGGATCTCATCACATACCGGTACAGAGGTGTAGATGGAGGGAGGAAAGGACAGAGGGAGAGTTTCACTGGGTACAGTGTAACTTGCAGGAGCATTCACATTTTTTGTTCTGGAGACACATTTTTGTTGTCAGGAGTTTTCCATCGAATGATTTCCCAACAGAAAATGCTGTTTCCACAAAAATGAAAATTTTCCACAGGAAAATTTTGATTGTGCTAAAAAAATTTTGATTTTCTGTCAGGAAAATCTAAATTAAATTTTTTGTTTCAGGTAAATTCAACCTAAACTGGAATATTTCATTTTGCTGAATGACCCAAAAATTTAGTTTCAAATTATTTCAACAAAACATTAAACTGCATTTCCCTATTGATGTACTGCCTTAAGGAAGTTGTGGTTTGGGCTTCCATTCTCTCCTCTGGGCTAAGCTCCCTGGAGGACTAAATCTCCCCATTAGGCAATGTGGATTTCCCTCGGACCAGGAGTCACATGAATCTGGGTGCATCACAGGAGATAGAGCCAGGAAGCATGTCCGATATGAGAGAATGGCAACATCACGCTCATGAACTACAGCACCCATGAGACAATGTGCTATTAAAGGGGGAAAAAAACACAATGTAAAATTGAACTGACCCAAAAGGAAGCATTGATGGAAGAGACGATCCGAGGCTTGGAGATGCAGGTGGAAACTATGGCTGAGTTGAAGGGCATTTGAGCAGATGATGGAGCGAAGGCAAGAGGAGGCTGAAGGGAAAAGTCAAGACTTGCTGATGCAAGCTGCGCTGAAGAACTCTGAAGGGAGACAGCTGAGTGAGGAAAGTGGCCAGTGGAAACATGTGACTATGAGAATCAGGTAGAGGAATAGATCAGCTAGTGATGTTAAAATAGAGCTGTGGAACTGGTTGACTGAGTTGGAAAATGAAGAAGGGGCACAGGAGCCAGTAACTGAAGGTGGGAGGGCAAGGAAGAAGAGCAGAGCAGCTCATCCTATAAGAAGATGGGAGGAGTCAATGGAGATACCTAGAGTTCAGAGCTCCAAGAGGATACAGGATGACTCTCAGAAAATTGTAAGGGAGAATAAAAGACAAGAGGACTTGCAGCCAGAAAGAACAGGAGAAAGGCCAGAGAATAACACCATCACCAGGAAAAGACAGGTCTATGTGATTGGTGACTTCCTACTAAGAAGAACAGACAGGCCTGTCACCAAAGCTGATCTGGAGAACAGAAGAGTGTGCTGTCTGCCGGGAGCTAAGATACAGGATGCGGACCTGAGGCTGAAGAGGATTCTAATGGGAGCAGGAAAGAATCCACTGTTTATATCATTTGTCCCCATATTGCTGGAACATAACAAGGGAGATTATGTCAGGCTGGGGAAGATGCTTAAGGAAATGGAGGCTCAGGTGATCTTTGGAGGGATTCTGCCTGTGCCTAGAGGCCGAGAATGAAGGCAAGACAAGATTCTGATGATCAACAGATCGCTCAGGCAGTGGTGCTATAAGGAGAGTTTGGCCACTGGGAGGCATTCATGGAAAGAGGACTGTTCTGATGGGATGGACTCCACAAGAGTACGGAGGGAAATAGACTTCTGGGAAGGATGGCACCAGGGCCGCCCTTAGGCATACACAGGGCTGCGTAGGGCACCTGAAAATTTGGGGCACCATTGGGTCTTAGTGTCCACCTACCCAGCCCTTCCTATCCCTGTTCTGACTCTTTCTGCAAGCTCCAACAGCTGGCTGCTGCAGCCTGGTAACTTTACTCCAGAGGGGAACTAGTAACTTAAAAGTGAAAAAGCCTTGTAGCCTGCTAGACTTATTAGCATAGTGGTTCTCAGACTGTTGCACTGGTGACCCCTTTCACACAGCAAGCCTCTGAGTCCGACCCTCCTTATAAATAAAAATTCTTGTTTATATATTTAACACCACTATAAATGCTGGAGGCAAAACGGGGTTTGGAGTGGAGGCTGACTACTCGCAACCCCCCACGTAATAACCTCACGACCCCCTGAGGGGTCCCTCCCAACCCCCAGTTTGAGAACTCCTGTATTAGCACAACATTGAATCTGTTAAAGAGCCATTCAAGTGGTAATGAAGCCATTTAACAAGGCATTTCCCAACCCCCAGGTATATACTGTCAGTATCTGAATTTACTGACAAAAACAGTTGTGCATTACTGTAATATTTACTCAAAACATGTTAGTCTACAGGACCTTAGTTTAAAATTTGCTTTAAAAACATTTCATTAGTGAGTTGGTGAAGATTATAAAATCACATCTCTAAAACATCGTTGCATAGATTTTTAGATACACAATCATCTTTAGCCTTACATGCTTGAATCTTCAGACATATAATTTTTTATATAAATCCTTCAAAAGACCACCCTTATCTAAAATACACATTTTAATTTTAATTACTATAGTAAAAAAACACTTGCTTCCAAAGTTTTCCTGTCTTTTCTGTCCATTTCTTTCTCCCTTCATATGCCCCCCCACCTCCGATCCCACCCCCTGTTGAAGAGAACCCTTAAAGGGAAAACTTTCCTTCCAGATAGCTGGACAAAGAGTTTCCCTTTCTTTACTTCTGTCTATCTGATGAACTAGTGAGAACCCTCCAGCAAAATCAGTGCCTAGTAAGATATAACGTCCTTTGTTATGCCTAAAAATCTTTGGAAACATATTTTTTAAAGTTGGTGAAATTTCATAAACATATCTATTGTTATGGCGATCACACCAAGTAAATTAGTGTTCCCTTTTTCTAAAATAATGAACATTGTTATGAACACACTAAACCGCTGTGACTGATTAATTTAAAATAATATCTTTGTTTCAGTGACATTGTAGGATGTACATTGACATATGTAGTAATCTGGAATTATTACTTTATGAAGACTTAAGTGCACATTTAAAATATAAAATGAGCTTAGATATACTGATTAAGAAAATGTAAAACAGAAAAGAGCTGCATCACGTATTCCATAATATTTAATGTAGTATTCAGCAAGACAGCTGACTCACCCTTACTACAAAGTTTTTTCAGATAAATCTCTGAGAAACTTCTGGACATATCAAAAAACTGTGACTGGCATTTTTTATTCCCAAATTTAGTGCTTTTAATTAGGTACCTTCTGTGTGTCCAGTCTTCACTTTCTGGCATGCACTGGAAAACATGCTCAGTTTTCTTTAGAAAGAAATTGCAGAAGAGTGTTTTTTTCAAATGTCATTTGCTTCATTTGGGTTCAGGGATTTGGCTGGAAGAGGGTGAGCAGGGTGTGAGAAGAGAAGAGGAGGGAGACAGTGGGGAGAGGGTGGGGCCTGGGTGGAGTGGGGTGAGGCCTGGAGCAGAGCAGGAGTGGAGTATGGGTGAGGCCACAGGCAGAAGAGGTGGGCTGGAGAGCTAGCCTCCCCAAGAGACAGCTTCACCCACTGTCCATGACAGCAGGTAAGAGCGGATTGGCTTCTGCACACCCAGCATGCACTGCAGTCTCCTTAGGCATGGGCTGTATTCACAGAGCTGAATGCGCCGGTGACTTGCATTCTGCATGAGGGAGAGGGTACAGGGGTCTCTGCAGGAAACTGTGACTCTCCGCTGCTGTGAGGCAGGCCAGGCATCTGGGTACCCTTTGCTGCCTTGTCCCTTCCCCCTCCCCCCGGGCTTTGAGCCTGGGCTGCCTTCGGGCATAGAGGTACCAGTTTAATAATACTGCATAGGGCCCCATAAATCCTAAGGATGGCCCTGGATGGCACAACTGATTAATAGAGCTTCAAACTAGGAACTCAAGGGAGATGGTTGGGAGATGCTCTTGTAATCTCCATGTCTGATTCTAATATTGACATGGGGGAAAATCAAGTAAGAAGGGGTACAGTAATGGAGAAAGGAGAATGGATGTTAAGAGGAAGGATAGAGAATGGATAAGAGAATGGATGTTAATAGGAAGGATAGTGCTGTTACCAGTCAGATAGGCTATACTGGCAGTAGAATGACTGTACCCAATTGGGTGAGGAATGTGGGTGAAGCCAAGCAGGAACAGTTAAGATGTTTGTACACCAATGCAAGGAGCCTGGGTAACAAAGTGGAGGAACTGAAACTACTGGTGCAGGAAGTGAAACCAGATGCTATAGGGATAACAGAAACATGGTGCAATAGTAATCATAACTGGCATATAAGTACTGAAGGGTATGTGCTGTTCAGGAAAGACAGAAATAAAGGCAAAGGTGGTGGAGTAGCATCGTATATTAATGAGGTAGACTGTAAAGAAATTTGAAGTGATGGAATGGATACAACTGAGTCTGTTTGGGCCAAAATCACTTTGGGAAGAAAACTACTAGAGGTTCACCTGTGATGGAGCTTGGACCACCAGGATCCTATTGGGTATGGATATAGACCTCTTTAATGTCTTTAATGAAATAAATACTACTGGGAATTGTATGAGTATGGGAAACTTTAACTTCCCAGATTAAGGGTATGTCTACACTACGAAATTAGGTCGATTTTATAGAAGTCGATTTTTTAGAAATCGATTTTATACAGTCGATTGTGCGTGTCCCTACTAAGCGCATTAAGTCGGCAGAGTGCGTCCACAGTACCAAAGCCAGCACTGACTTTCAGAGCGTTGCACTGTGGGTAAGATTTTTATCAGAAAGAAGGTTCTCTGATACATTTGCCAAAGTTTCAGACAAATTGCCTCATAAGCCAAATATTCATTACAGTCAAAATTAGGACTTGCCAAAGTAAAATAAATAATTAAGCCTAGTCTGGAATCCTGTCTTTAACAATAGCTAGTTCCAGATGTTTCAGTGGCTGGCAGAGCCCTCTACCCAAGAATTACCCTAAGGGTATGTCTACGCTATGAAATTAGGTCAATTTTATAAAAGCTGATTTTTAGAAATCGATTTTATAGTCGATTGTGTATGTCCCCACTAAGTGCATTAAGTCAGCGGAGTGCATCCTCACTACCATGACTAGCATCGACTCAAGGAGCGGTGCACTGTGGGAAGCTATCCCACAGTTCCTGCAGTCTCCACTGCCCACTGGAATTCTGGGTTAAGCTCCCAATGCCTGATGGGGAAAACACATTGTTGCGGGTGGTTTTGGGTACATGTCGTCAGTCTCCCCTTCCTCCCTCCCTCTGTGAAAGCAACCGCAAACAATCATTTTGCGCCTTCTTTCCTGGGTTATCTGTGCAGACTCCATACCATGGCAACCATGGAGCCCGCTCAGCTCATCACTGCTGTTGTGAGCATTGTAAACACCTCGCGCATTATACTGCAGTGTGTGCAGAACCTGGCTAAGAGATGTCAGCACAAAGATGACTGTGAGGAGGACTTAGAAACATACACTCCTGAAAGCACGGGATGTGGCAATTGGGACATCATGGGAGCAGTGGGGCTGGTTGATACAGTGAAATGCTGATTCTGGGCCTGGCAAACAAGCACAGACTGGTGGGACCGCATAGTGTTGCAGGTATAGGATGACTCCCAGTGACTGCGAAACTTTTGCACACCTAAGGCCACTTTCCTGGAATTCTGTGAGTTGCTTTCCCCTGCCCTGAAGCGCGGGAATACCAAGATGACAGCTGCCCTGACAGTTGAGAAGCAAGTGTCGATAGCCCTGTGGAAGCTTGCAATGCCTGACTGCTACCGGTAAGTCAGGAATCAATTTGGAGTGGGAAAATCTACTGTGGGAACTGCTGTGATTCAAGTAGCCAATGCGATCACTGAGATTCTGCTATCAAAGGTAGCGACTCTGGAAAATGTGCAGGTCATAGTGGATGGCTTTGCTGCAATGGGTTTCCCTAACTGTGGTGGGGCGATAGATGGAATGCATATCCCTATCTTGGCACCAGGGCAGCCTGTACATAAACCGCAAGGGGTACTTTTCCATGGTGCTGCAAGCACTGGTGGATAACAAAGGACGTTTCACCAACACCAACGTGGGATGGCCAGGAAAGGTTCATGACACTCGCTTCTTCAGGAATACTACTCTGTTTAAATGGCTGCAG